>NW_015150806.1:372761-389365 GCF_000732505.1 Cyprinodon variegatus
TGAAATTCGTTGCCAACGCTTTTAAAAGTCGATTTTTATCGATTTTATCGATTCGTTGTTGCAGCCCTAACTAACTTGCTAACTGGTTAGCAACATGCTTTCGATAAACCGGCCACAATCAAAAGGCTTGCGAACCTTACGCCACAACAATCCTGCCCTCTTGATAAATAACCAGTCATATTCACTTTATTCACTCATGTAAAGTCGTGGACCACTCAGGAGAATTCAGAAATGCAACAGTTAGAACAGCCGTTTCCCTACGACTTCAAGAGTTGACTGGGTTTTGCAAGCCAAATGGCTCAGATTTAAAGATCATTTTATGTTAAAAGCGGGGATGCTGCTGATATGGGTTAGGTTGGGGGTTAAAGGTGCGGCCCAGAGGCTGCCAGCTTAAGAGGGAGGACCGTTGTCTACACACATTCCTGGAGTGTATACTTTTGTTGTGTTTTTAGACACTTATGGTCTCATACGCAATGAAAGAGGAGCAGATATACAGAGAAATTAGATAGAGATGAAGAGAGAAAATAAGAATTGGGAAAAATGCTGCCTTTCCATTAAAGTAGTATTCTCTCCAGGGCCCTTTATTCAGTAGGAGGGAAGATTTAGATGGAGGGATAACCAGAGGGGTAAACAAAACGAACTACCCTTTGAGCCATGAGCTGCATTACATACAGCACGCAACGATGTCTTTGTTTCTCCCTTCCAATCACACTAATAAGCTCTTATTGTTACTGTGTTTCAAAAAGACCATCCTTTCTGCCAGAAGAATAATTACAGCCCAGGCCAAAAGTAGAATTAGATCATGTTCAGACGCTCACTGGGGCTCTATTATATGCAATGCATGTGTACTGAATTATTTTTAACAACGCTATCTAGAATTCTTCTGATGACTACAGAAAATGAAGGGGTGTGTCATTGTGTTTGAAATAGTTTTGCACAGGAAGTCATCCATATGTTACAGGCAGGTTTCAATCAATGCATGTTTGTGTGTTTTGGCTCAGCTCACACCTAATCCAAAACAGTATCTATGATAGTAGATAAGGAGGAATTTATACATTTAATCTTAATACATTCAGGCTGAGCTTGAAGTATTTGCTTCATCGTAAAATCAAAGCAGAGTTTTTAATGTTCATTATTATGAAATGATCACAATGACCATTAAACACAAGCATAACAGAAATTGTATTTTCAGAACAAAAATACAGGAACTGCCACTTTTAAGATTAGTTTTAGTCAAGGGTGACAACAGTAGTCAAAACCAGATATATTATCTTAAATATGTGATTATAATTTATTTTTCGTTACTGTGTAGTGGTAAGGTATTTATAAAGGTCATATAAAAGATTTTGCAGTCTTAGTTAAAATCATGTTTCTTCATTGTTTGACATTGTTTTACATTATTTGTTTATTCTGCTTGCTTGAACATGTCAAGTGTCAAGCAGGAGAGGAATAATCGACAACAGCTTTAGTGTTGGGATGGTGCTGACACTGACATGAATTACACAATGCTTGATTTCAAAAGCCATCAGTTGTTGTCGTTGTGACAAAGTGACAGCATTTTCTGGCATGTCAAGCCATCAAATTGTTAAGAAAAAGTCTTTAATTTTTTTATGCCTTTCAGAAGCAGCAAGATGTCAAACTCATTTTTAAAGAAAACTCTAAATAATTTTGGTTTTACAGATTCAAACAGAATTCAATCTTACAAGACCAGACCTTTTCACATTATGCAGCCATCTAGACTTTAGTTAGAGAATATTTGTCTGATTTTAAAGAGCTGTTTGAGGGTCCAAATGTGAATTTTTGATTGAGTGGTTATCTTTATTCACCTTGTATAAAACCAACCCTGATAGCTCTGTCACAGTGCCGCAGCAATACACAAAAGTTTAAAAACAAGGTTTAGAACAAAAAAAAACCCACAAACCCTTAAAAGACCTTGGTTCGGGATGCAAACTTTGCCAATATGTCCTTTCATGTCAAAATCACTCATTTCTATTTTGTCCCTTGCTACTTCCAGGTCACTTTGAAACAGTAAACAATTAGATATCAGCTACTGATCTTGGAATTCAAAGTTCTAAAGTATACTCAACCAGTAAGTCTTAATATGAACGATATTCATGCATCTTAAAGTATCTGAATTCACATTTTATTCAAATGGTCTGCCAAAAAAATACTTTCACCCTTTCAGTAATCGTTGCATAACTCTGCATCACTTAATGTGGAAATGGTTTCAAAATGAAATCTATGGCTGATATATATATATATATATATATGCCATAGTTTCTTTGCCAAATCACTCTACTGTCCTTTCATAGTGTTTTATAAGGCAAGTTAATTATTAAACAGAAACATTCTCAAAAGGTATAGTTGACGATGTTCTTTTCCAGGTGGATCATCTTAATAAGTGTTCCTCCTAATTGTCATTCTGTCTGGTGATATGTTTACGTAAGGCCGTCCTACGTGCTTGTTCCCATTTTCATTTACCGATGGTGAGTCTGACATAGTGGAAAAATTGCAAATCTTCTTTTTAAAGTAAGCATTAAAGTATGAGCGATGCAAACAGCTACTTTTAAACAGAGTGTAAATGAGGAGAAATGGGCTTGTGCATGCCCTGCGCATGCGTTTAATAGTTGTTCCCTCTCTAGAGTGGGAAAAGGGTTGTGCATGTGCTTTTTTTTTAAGTGGAGAGGGCGGTTCTATTCAGACATTCATGAAAATCCTCCACTATACCTTTAACCAGGATAATTCATTATTGTCTGCAGACTGAATTAGGTGTATTCATCCTCACATTATTTGGAAGATCAAGGGCAATATGGTATTGAGTGTCCTTTCCAAGCATGCCCCCAAAAGAAGCTGACATCAAACATCAAGCCTCAGCTGGTAGATGGTGAATCTTTATATTAAGCAGATCTTCAGAAAGAGCTGGAAAGTTTATTGGTTTTTACATTTCAAAAAGTCCACATACAAATTTCCCTGTAGACAGTTTGTCCTTCCTTAGCTGTAAATCTGTGCAGCTCCTTCCCAGTTACTATTGGCTGCTGATTATTTAATCAATTTATAGAACTTTATTGTAATGTAGGCTGTATACACAAACTTTTGATATTAAACAAATATGAACCACATACTAGACGGTGGTAGTAAGGCTACGGCTGGATACTGTCAACTCATGCAGTACAAAAACAGCAGTAAAGTAACCTTTATTGCAGACCTTAAAGTTCGAAAACAGGACATCATCAATTTAAAAGCAAATTTTCTGGCACACAGGCCCATATAAAACTATGTGAAGACCAGTGAAGCAGCTAAGAAACTTTGTGCCAAGCAAAACATCTCAAAAGGAAAAGAAGTTTTGTGTTGGGAAGGGAACAGATCTCTACAACACTATTTTTCAAAAGATTGTTTTTTTTTTTTTACTTTGTTTATTGAACATTTTGAACATAAGACAGACATTGTTGGGACAAATTCAAAGTGTCAATACAATCTCAATGTCACAGTTCTGTCAACCCCCAATCCACCCTGACCACCCACCCCACGCACAGGCCAAAAAATAAATAAACAAATGAATAAAATAAAAAATAAATAAATGAATAAAAAAAATAAAATAAAAATAAAATAAAGTAAAAAAATAAATAAATAAATAAAATAAAAATGGGTAGATTTGGATGTAAATGTAGATAAATAAGTAGACATCATGTTAGACAGTCAAGTATCCTCAGGGTCAAGAAGATTCAAAGAGTCAAAATATCTAAGAAAAGGGTCCCATGTAACCTGAAATTTCTTGACGGAGCCTCTAAGAGAAAACCTCAATTTCTCTACTTTGAGGTTGTAAAGCACCTCTCAAATCCAGCGGGCATGTGAAGGGGGTTGAGAATATTTCCAGTTGAGTAAGATCAACCTACGAGCTAGAAGCGTGGTACTGTAAATGCTATAGCCCGCTTCATTCCTTTAGGCAAGTTAGAAGTAGGGGGGATGCCAAAGATTGCAGACATTGGATTAGGGACAACCAGAGAACCATATGCTTCAGACAGTGATTTAAAAATCCTTTTTCAAAAGATTGTTAAGGTCACCTTAAATACTAGTCTTATTTACTTGGAGCCGACAACAATGTTAAAGCGGCTGCCTCATCATCATAGTTGCAGTTAGATCACCGAATGCTTTCACACATTTCTTCTCCCATGTTGCTGGCTATAGATGATCAGTCGCTAACGGATACATATGTGGTAACTGTGTAGTATGCAGGAAGTGTAGCCATAGATCTGAGGCTGGCGAAAATTTGTGAACCCTTCTGCTTACATTGGAAATATTCCTACCTCTGGCCTTGCCCATTGTGTCACAAGCATAATCCACATGGCATTATAAAAAGTAGAGCCATAGTTTCTTTATTTTAGCCATGCTTGCTTTTTTTATTGTGCCAGCAGCTCCTTATGTCATCACACTCTTATGAGTGCAATACTGTGTTCATATCCGGCATGGAAAATCGCCCACGCTCCCACTCTTCCTGTGTCACAATGATCTGTTTAGGGACAAAAACATGATACTGTTTGATTTGATTGATGGTGTGAATAGGTACTCTGCAGCACTGGTGGGAATTGGGTAGGTAACTTTAAGAGTACATAGTCTGATACCCATCCCAAGCTAAGGTACACCTTAAATTTTTTGCCAACCCCAAAAAAGTAAGGGGTACAATGTAAAAAATAGAAATCTAAATAAGTCAATTTGTCTTAAAATAAGTTTATTTTTTCTTGAATTGAACAGATAAGGTTGACACTTTGCCAATGGAATAAGACAATTTATATTTAAAGTAAGAAAAAACAACCACAGTCTCTTATTTAAAGTGCATAAATTCTAATCATCTTATTTTAAGGCTAAAAATACTCATTCCATTGGCAGATCATCTTATTTAACTATTCATATTAAGGTTAGATACTCTTATTTTGAGAAATTATTGCTCAGTTTTAGATCATTTTTGCAGTGTATAGAAAGGGAGACCCACAAACAGGATGTACAGAGGAATGCATCTGATTTGCTTGTAGGACAAACTGCATATTCCATACTTAAATCTCATCTACTTTTTGCCTCATATGCACTTAAATATATTAAACATTTTGAAATTCAAATTGCAAAAGGTTTTTTTCAGAAAAAGATTCATTCTCGTAGTCTGAGGACACCCTTGACATAGCCTTGGCCTTCCTCTGCCCCAAACAGTAAAGTCCAGCTCCGCCACTGGTTAACATGTTGTTAAAAAACAGTGGTGAATAATAACCTTGCGTGATTTACAGGCCATTTACCCACTGGGAAGATAAAGAAAGAAAAGTAAGTCAACATGTGAGCACTGTGCAGTCACCATAAAATCACAGATACAGAACACTGAAAAATCTCTGATTAAAGGCTTCAATATTTGCCAAGTACCAAGCTGCACGGCTTATGTAAATACATGCACATTAGTGGATATTGTAGGTCAACAGTAGCGTACACCTGCAGGCTATGACATTTTACACATGGAACTTAAACAATTTCTGTTCCTTATGTGAAATAAAAACATTTAGTAGTTTATCATAAGACTACTGGTGTCAATCTATCTGTGAATTTTCTTGAAAATCATTTAAAAACGTCATGTCCCAGGTTTAGTTTTGCCAGAGGGGGGCTGTATTTTGAGTGGACAGGTAGAACAAAGAGAAGTGATGGACACATAGGCTGCATGGCCATCTGTGACTGCAGAGAAAGTCAATTGAGAGTTTCTGTGCTGCTCTGCTTGGCTCGAGAGTAATTGGCCGTCAAATGATTAAAATGTTTCAGAGCTGGCAGGTGGGTGCTTTTCACAGCGAGGTCGCCAGCATGTATCCTTCTTTACATAATCCCTACATTATATCATATCTATACCTATACCTGTTATAGTCTCTTTTTACATATTTATATATATATCCAGTCCAGCCTGTTGGTGTCTGCCTGTTTGTACAAGGGCACCTGTCCCTGGTCTGGGCAACCGATGGAGTCCAACTGGCTCCATCGGTTGAAGATGGCACAAAACTGATTATACATCTGCTCATTTGGACACTAGAAGATATACATGCTCCTCTCAGTACCAAAGTAGCTCTTAAAAGGATGGAGAGTATTAAGTGATTTTACTGTTATTATTATATTGACTGATTCAAAAAATAGATAAGTATATTGATCAGTTATTTAAAAACTTGATTTCTGTTTAATATCTGTTGTATAAAGTTTTAAAGTAGGCTTGTAGTATGCTTGTAGATTTATTAGCCTTAAACCTATAGCTGCTGCTTACATCAGTACCTTGTAAAAGTCTCAATTTCTCTTATAAATTTTTGTTTATTTAATTGCTGTTCTATGTGAAAGACCGAAACATAGTAAGGTAAAATCATGATGTTGACTAAAAATAAATATTAGTTTCCAAAATCTTCTCAAAAAACAATAATTTAGAAAGTTTAGCATGACTTTGTATTTTAAGCATCAGTTTTCAAGGCTTGACAGATTAGGATTTGATCTAGATCAGTGGTCTCCAACCCTGGTCCTCAAGATCTACTGTCCTACAGATTTTAGATGCATCCCTGCTTCAACACAGCCGAATCAAATGAATGGCTTGAAAATGTAATCAATCATTTGATTCAGCTGTGTTGAAGCAGGGATGCATCTAAAATCTGTAGGACAGTAGATCTTGAGGACCAGGGTTGGAGACCACTGATCTAGAGCGTGCTTCAGCAGTTGTTAGCACGCACGACCCATAGACGGAGACCTTAGTCCTTGACGTTGTCGACCCTGGTTGGAATCTGACGTGGTTAGGGTTGGTCCTTTGCCGCATGTCTCTCCCCCTCTGTAGTACCCCGTTTCCTGTCAGCTCACTAAACAAAAAAAACATTGCACAGTGGATTATATGTATATATACATCTTTAAATAGGGATCGGCAAACTGCTGTACAATATTAGGTGCTTTAAGTAAAAATTCCATAACAGTATTAATGTAATAGGTTTTGTTTTGATGACCAGTAGTAGAGCTTGGAGATGCTATCCACTTCTTAAATCTATCTTTGCTCTCCTGTTATTTCTCGAGAAGTTCTGCAATCACACTTTTTCTCTCACTCCCAACTTGGTGGTTGGCTGCATATTAAGCATGCCTTCCCTGAAAATGCCTTTCCAAATTACTCTTTTAATTATTTGACAAGTTCTCATTACAAAGCTTGGTTCACTTGGTTTCCTAACAAACATGAACCTCTACCAAATGGCCTTTAAGGCTCTGAATGTGTTATCAGTAAAATACTAAGGTTTTGAAAAATTTCAATTGGTATAAATACTTTCACAAGGTAATGTGCATTTATAGTGTGTTTTTAGAATGAAAAAGACAACTGACTTTTTAGCTAGATACATATCTTATGAATATTAACTTTTGTTAATTTATTTTTTATTTGTTAATTAAAAGATATGCACCACCATTGGGATCCATTCAGCAATGTAGTCCCTCAAAAAAACAATGTTTTTTTTGGGATTGTTGTAAACCAAACAACCAACGTCGTACTCAATGCATGGAAAACCAAGGAGGTTTTTGTAGGTCCAAACCCAGGTCCCCCACAATGGTAAATATTTACCTGGGAATGGACATTTAGAAGCTGGACTCTTAAACTAGTTGATTCTTTGTGTGAAGAGTGTATTGTCGTCAGCTCAACAACAACAATATAACACCAAAAGGTGGTGTCTAATTAATTTATATATGACTTGGAGTCTGCGTAGTAGGATGAAACCTCCGTGCATTCCTACAGATTGCTCTGGTGCTAGGCAACAGAATTGAGTAAGGTGTTTAAACCTATTTAGACCTATAAATGAGCCTAAATCTTGTTTTCCTTCCAATTTAAGCTTGTTTTGTGATTATACTTTTATGTTGCTATTTCTTTGTGCTGTACAGCCTCCTATTCTTATTTTTCGTTTTTATTTGTTTTACCTATGTGTGTAACTGCATGCTTCCATTTTCGTTTCACATTGAATTTCCCCTCCGATGGAGAAAATAGATCTCTTATATTCTAACTCAAAGGAACTAAGGACAGGAATTGTCTAAGAAATCAGATGCATATATTTAAATTTTGTTCATGCTAATGGATGATGAAGGGTTAAAAGCCCAAACCATGAGCCCACCCTCGTATTAATCCATTGCCTGGAATAGGCTCTGTGCTGCATAGTGCTCTGTATTCAGGGGGGGCAAATTTCCCCGCAGTCCGACGGATGTGACATCAATTGATGCTAAATGCACGCCCCCACCTGCTTTGATACAGGAAATCAAGGTTGTTTCAATAGTAGTAGAAGGCTGCTCAACATGGTGGTCTTGTCACATGGTAAACAGCATTACGACATCACCAGTGCAGTGTTGTGAATACGGACTGTTCACGTCTCTGCGAGCTCCCATGCCAGCTTGGCTGGTGGCTGCTGTTACCAGCAGCACCAGTCGTGTGACTCTTGTCTCATTTTCTCACTCTGCCTCTATTTCCTTTTAAGCTGAGCTTTTATTCCCTAACTGCTTTTTCAAAAGGAAGATGATAAGAAAGAAGGTGAAAAAATTGAAACATGTACGCACGTTCCAATATTTGTGTATATACACAGTAGCCTATCATTGATTTTGTTCATTCAAAATACTCTCGTCTCCACTTTACAGCAATTGAATGAAATAAACTGACTTAACTCTGAAGTTTAAACACTATCCTAATTAATTTACTGAGGGGCTTGGCTGACAAACACAATATAAAAGCACTATCAGAAATCTTGAAAACTGCATTTAAAATCGGAATTATTTAAACTTCTAATACAACTCGAAAATAATGTAATATTGGTACAATTTATTGAAACCACTTCTGATTGTTATACCATTGCTACTTTACGATTAAGCAGAAGGTTTTCCTCTACCATGTTGCTTCCTTTGTCTGCAGAACTACAGGAAATGCAGTGATTGATAACCTGTTAGGTCAATGAATGTGACACTTCTTATTTTTTCCTCTTAAAGGTATAATGGAGGATTTTCGCAAAATTTTTAAATGACCCGCCCTCTCCACTTTTAAAAAAAACATGCACATGCACAACCCTTTACCCACTCCTAACAGGGAACACCTGTTAAATGCGTGCGAGAGCATGCACAAGACCATTTCTCCTCGTGCACGTTCTGTTTTAAAAGTTGCTGTTTGCATTGCTCTTACAAGCTTACTTTCCAAAAGAAGATTTGCAATTTTTCAACCATGTCAGACTCACTACCGGTAAGTGAAAATGGAGACGAGCACGTAGGATGGCCTAAGGTAAACATATAACCAGAATTATTGACAATTAGGAGGACCACTTATTTACATGATCCACCTGGAAAAAGAAAATCCTCCACTATACCTTTAAGTCAGAGGTTATTGATTCCCTGTGACCTTTGTTTTCTATTTAACAAAGATCTTTACTCTCTGATTTCTATCATTCAAAACTTATATTCACACAGGTTACTCTGTGTCTTGTATAGAGGGAGATGGTGGCTCCTGAAAATGGGCGAAAAAAATGAGGAGACAAAAAAAATGAAAGGAAAGAGTTGCCAGGTTATCATTGGAGGTGGTTAATAGGGGCTGTAAAGAGATATGAAGAAGGACCTTAATGTCCTTATTTTAACGTATAGTTTTCAGTGGAAAGAAGGTTCACTGAGTGTCTGGAGCTTTGAAATATAATATGCATTACTGATTTTTAGCATGTTTCTGTATAGAAGAAACGGCTTAACATCCATTGTGTGACATCCTGTCATTATGAGCGTTAGGAGCATTGTGAGGAAAAAAAGCGAGGAATAAAAAAAACACAAGGCAAAAAAGAAATAAGTCTTTATTACATAAGAATGGGTTTTTATTACTAACTTGCATGTCTAATTGATGGGGATTGGGCACCCCCCAGTGTTGTGTTCAGTGCAAAAAGCAGGCATTAATTATTAATTTTTAAACTAATAATCTTTGCTCATTGTTATAATCTCAAAAGAGATTCTTTTAACACAGTTTGATATCCATCAAATCTTTATCCTGTGTATTAAAATAAAACTAAATGAATCTCACAGAATTCGATTCAGAATATGAAGACAAATACAAAAATTTCTCAGTTGGGAGAAATTATCCATGTTTTAAACCATGGAAATGACCTAAGACACCTAAAACATCCAGTGTTATTATCTCTAAATGATAAAATAAAAAAATTTATATTATATCTATAATATATTCAAGAAAAACCCTCAAAAACATAAGTGGTCACAATCCTATTTCACCCTTCGTGTATAAAACACTAAAAAAACAGTCTTTAAAAAGTTGACATTGATAATATGTTTTATAAAGGAGAGAAAAAAGTGAGAAAAAACAGGAAAACTGCGAAACATAAGTGAGCATTTGACTACCAATTTGTTCACATAGTATTTTCATTTAGTTACTTAGATTATGAAGTTATATCAAATTTACTGTCATTTCCCCTCATCCTTACCACAGTCACCACTTTACCCGTTCTGCTTATCCCTAAACATGGTTATGCCTTAAAAGGCAATTTGGATGTTTGATTTTTTGTTTGCTTTTGAAGATGTAGGTAAGAAACACCCATGTCACTTTTTATTAACTGTGCACAAATTGACCTGCTCTTCTACTCTTCACTGCCCATTTTGGTTAAAAGTCGACAAAAACCCAATGCTGTTACATTGGGCTTAATTACACTGAAGTGTCTTATACTATTTATTTCGGTGGCATAAAATTAGGAAATCTTGCAATGGCAATAGTATTGTTAAATATCACAACAACAAGATGTATGTCAGTTTTACTACAAAACAGGCTTTATTCTGAGGCAACTGGACATCTCTTCGGGAGGGGTTTTCAGCATACTGACATATATCCAGGAATATTTGACAGATTTTCTTTTTGTTCTGGCGGCTCGCAATGGATCAACCTCTACGTTGGGTGCTGATGTTTTTAGGCACCTGGTCACCCAACCTTGTAACCACATTCCAAATCATATTCAAATCAGTGACTCACCCATCCTTCTCCAGAGTTATTGAAATCTGCTGTTTTGGATGAGTTTTATGTCATTTTGGGCCATTTGAATCATGATGAGACTGTGTGTGTGTACTTTCTTTGGAATGAGTTCCAAGACAAAGTTGCTGCACATATGCTTGGAAGCTAAAAGCACAATTGTACCCTTCTGTCTAATGATGTTTTTTTTTTTCTTTTATCAATATTTGACTTCCTTCACCCCTTTTTTAAACCATCTGTCAATTTTTTCCAACATCTAAACAACTTGTTAGTCAATGGTGCTGCCTTTTCTTTTTTGGGCTGCAAGTCTCCAGCTTAATCTTACTCACAGCTATTGGCTCTTCTGTACTGCATCTTGAGTCTATTACCCCATTTACACTACCCTTGAAAAACCGATCCATGCCGAGACCTGTCCGAGCTCTGATCAGTTAACCAGGCCGAGCTTGGTTCTGACGACCGTTTACACATCAGGCGATCTCGGTTCCTCGACTCCTCGCCTGCTAATGACGATCTGCGGTATTATTGCCAGTATGAAGTAGGAAATCAAGCAGTTGGTGGCTGTAATGCACCAAAAGTTGTTTGCCAACCGCCATAACACACAAGAAGAAGAAGATGAAGAAGGAGGGAATCAAGCAAATCAAAATGTTGCGTGGAGAAGATTTCGATTGTTGTTTATAGTTATTTTTCTTCTTCTGTTTTGTGTTGGTTGGCAAGCAACTTCGGGAGGGGCATTACCGGCAACTACTGGAAGGGAGTTTGAATCGGGATGTGCAGCCAGATGGAAATGACGCGTTCTGCTCATGTGCTCTTGTTATCAGAGAACTGAGCTAGGGAAAAACCGAGCCGAGCCCACCTCTGGAACTGGTCTGCAGTTAGCTCAGTTTGGTTGTGTCTAGCTCGGTTCGGTTCAGTTCAGTTTGCTTTCCATTTACACACCATAAGTTATCTAAGTTACTGTGCTCGGACCGGTCTCGGCACGGTTTTTCAAGGGTAGTGTAAATGGGGTATATGTGGTAGTTATTTGGTTTCTCCATTGCAGGAAGAGCAGTTCTTGCTGCATTGGACCTCATAAAAAACAACTCAGCTTTGGTTTGTGCATTTTGTTTTTGGGAGGAACCTGTTTTTCTCTGATAGTGTTGGGAATGACCTTTACTTCCTAATAGTCTCCAACTTAAGCCTATTAGTGGTTGCCATGACCCAGGTGACTGAGAATTTTGCACAGGCATACTATGCTATTTTTTTTTTCAATCCAACTGGTTAAATACACATTAACTTGTAAAACTGAATTAAACTAAATATAACAGCCAACAATTATTGCTCTACAATCAGTTCTTTACAACATGTTCTGTAGATACAGTATGTTTTTGACATATTATGCAGCCCTATTTTTTTATTTGTTGGAAAAAGTGTTGATCTGCCGGCTTGTATGTCTGTCCTCACTGGTCTGATCTAATTCAAGTTCAGTTCTGGGTTTTGGCACTATTCTGCAAGACTCAGCACTTTGAAGTTTCTGAACAAAACAATTGGATTATTCTGTTAGAAAAAGACACAGAAGCAATCAATAATACATGTTGATAGAGGTTACATAAAGATTTGCACCCTGACCACAAGCAGGGTATAGAAAGAAAAGTGGAAATGGTCAGCTGATATGAAAAGTAAAAAGGTTCTGAGGGATGGATTATCATAGGTATGTTAAGGTCTGCATTCCAGCCAGACATAGAAGTCCATTTCTTGTTAAGGCTTGAAGTCAACAGAGATGTTAATTTCCACAATCAAAAAAGCTTTGGTCTTACAACTGATCACAATGTAAAGATTTTTTTTTCTGAGTTACCATATAATATGTGTTCAGGTTTGCAGAAATGTATAAAATAGGGAACAAAAGAGAAAGCAAGCTCTTGTTTGTTTGCTCTAAAATAATTGTATTGCAGAGACTTCTGAAATAACTCAAGTAAAAAAGTTTATAAACCCATTTCTATCTGCATGTCTGTTTTAAAAAATATCTAGGATTTTTCATTCATAAAAAATGTTGATGTATGTCTAAGTTGTGAGAGGTGACATGATGTTTGTTTCAGTCAAGGTCAACAGTAACCTTGTTGTCCTTGGCTGATGCAAAAGCTGCAATGACTGAGATGTCAGATGTTATTCTGCTGTGTTTGTGCCTCAAAGTCCTCTTAAATGCAATATACCCGAAATATTATTTATTTATTTTAGTTTAATAGTAAAGGTCTTTGTGTGTACACTCTTCCTGCTCCTTGTCCACCTAGCGATCACACATGCCATATGCATTTTTGTGACTTATTTAGGCTGCTCTGGATTGATTCTGCACCTGTTATCCATTTCGCAAGCAATCACCAACAACATGCCCTCTGTAAGCTTAGTTAGTGCTCTTTACTTGGAAACTTTGTAGATGAGGGCCATAATGTGAGCCACACTATGTGCTATATTTCCACTGATCATAGTGCCCATTCTATCCTGAAGACGGCGTTTGTTCACGTTGAGCATTAGATAAAATATTTAAGCATGGAAGCATTAGAGGCTGGATTTGACATACTAGGGAACACTGCGATTGAAATGATATAGAGTGTGCTATCGATAATTTGTTGTGCACTATCAATCGATAGTGCACAAAAACTTTAGCTTGGATACGAAAGAAAGTCAAAAACTAGTGAAAAAAATCGAAAGGTTATTTCTAAAAAGGTTGAATGGAAGAATGTACAGTATATCTACATGAGAGATGTGATAAATGCTCATTGCTTTCCAATGAGCTCAACAGCTTGTCAGTAAACCTTTCAGACCATGAGTAAGGTGACAAGCTTGAGAAAAGAAGGCATTTCCTACAAGGAGGCAAGGAAATTCTGTTCTCTTTCTGCCCCTGTCTGTCTCTCTCTCTCTCTTTCTCTTGCTCTGTGTCTCTCATAGGGTCGAGCTTCTGGTCGATGAAATTTTAAAAGGCGTTGTAACGTTCTGACCTTTGTATGTGGAGAATGTCTTGTGTGTATCTTTAGAAAAAAAACGAAAAAAAACATCCCCACATATTTAACCTGCAAACCCACACTACAAATCAATGGGAAAAATTATCGTGATGACAATTAAAAATAGCAAAAATGTTTTCATATATATTGCCTTTTTTATGGTGCATCTAAGGATAAAGGCAAGCTTATCTGTAGAACATTAAAGCTCCAAACCCACTTTAGTTATTTTTTTCGTGTACAAAAGGACTAAAAAAGTCTTTACCATCAGTTATTTTTGAAAACTGCAAACACAATTGCAGTTTGTGATTTTCAGTTATATTTGCATCGGCCCATTCAATGAATTGGAATATTGTGGAAAAGTTTATTTATTCCAGTAACTCAGGTTGAACATATAAACATAGACACCCTTTTCTTCAAAACTTGAGTTTATCTATTTTAATGATTTTTTCTGTATACAGCTAATGAAAACACATTCATTTTCAGAATTTACATCAAACTAATACATTATATGTTACCACAGAAAAGTGGGTCTCTTGGAAAACATGCTAAATACCTGTTTAAGGGCTGTTACTTTCAAACTGTACCTTAATTGAAGAAATAAACCTATTTCTGACAGCCTTTTCTAATTTGTTGAGCTTTACTGTAAGTTTATTTATGCGTAGGAGGAGAGATGGCTGATTCCGCTTTCCTGGGGAGAATTCGATTTTTCCTACAGTTTTGCAAACACTCTGTCTCTGCACTAAGGTTTTTCCTCTTGATTTTTCACTTTTTTTCCATCTAACGTGGACGTCTTTATTTAGAAAAAGTGATTCTACCCACTCTCAAGCTGTTCATTTTGCTCTATGTACACAACTTGAGAGATCTGATCACATCTGTCATATTCCTTCCTACAAATGGAGTTCATCAGAGACTTTGTTGTTTTTATAGTTTGAGGCCAAATGATGTCATAAAAAGGTTGATGTCTGCTGACATTTCCAAAGGGAAAGGAGTATATTCCTTGCTTCCTAAACTGATTCATTGATTGGTTTTAATATGTATTGATATTACTTTTGGGAGTTACGATTTTCAATATAAATTGAGAAAGACTGGTTAATGTTTGATGTATCTACTAATAAGTCCCATTTAGACTACCCTTTTGGAACCATGTCGAGAAAGGTCAGAGCACTGAAGCTGAGATAATTGTTGAGTATAAATGGAATGCAGCTGAACTGGACCGTGCCAGACACAACCGAACCGTGCTCAATCTAGTACTAGTTCAACAGTAGGACTGGACACGTTCATTTGTCCTCTGATTACAAAGAGCGTATTAGCAGACCGGGTCATCTCCTATTTACAGTCAGCCAACTCATTTTGTGGGTTTTCTTGCGTTTCCAGCTTTGTAATCAGATTTCTTCTCCTGTTTACAACACCAACTTCTTCTAAGCCTATTAACAATAAATGGCATATGAAAAGGATGGTGCGAATTGGGAAGATGCCGAGACCGAGGCTCTTATTGAAATTTGGGTGAGGACACCATCCAGGCACATAAGTTCCTGAATATTATGCAGGGATTAAAGTATTCCGGCCCCAGGCCGGATTTCTGGCTCATAGTACTTGCCCGTGGGTAAAAAAAATCACTCCAAAATAAATTGACGGTAAATAAATTTTAAAAAGACAATCGAAATCCCTCCTGCATCTGTCAGCCAATGGTAGCAAAGGGGTGCTCTGAAACGAACAGCATTAGCCAAACAGAAGAAGAAGGGGGCGGGTGCTGTATATGCGGTCCCGCACACTACACGTTTGCCGGGAGCTACGGCAACAGCTGATTTACCAGCGTCAATAGCTGACCTTGTATGCGAGTAAAAAATAAGGGTTTGAGCTTTCCTTACCGAACACAACCTCTCACAGCCTGGTTATACTCCCACAGCACTATGTCGCAGTGAGCTTTTCGCAGGTATGACGCAGACGTTTTTGATTAATGCCGAATATTGAAGCGTGGTCTGCGCTATGTTATTCTACGCCACAACGCAAGAGGGACAATCATGAACTAGCTGTGGGTCTAGATACAGCCGAGGCAGTGAGGAAGTGGGGGCAAGTTTGTGCGACAATGGAGCGACATGAGGGGCAAAAAGAGCGGGGATCCAGGCGGAAAAAGGGTCTCAGTGTTCTCGCGCACCTCGCTCTTCTATCTGGTCCATTTTCATCAACCGTTTTCCACAATGGCGGTCATACAAACAAAACAATCCGGTAAGCTACCAAACAGGAAATACGCATAGTGTAGAGTGGATGTAGATTTGACCAATCAGAGGCCTTCTGTCTGCGGTCACCAACAATTTTGGAGAGGTGCAGCAGAGTGTCTGCGGAAGGGGGCGGGAACGTCCCTGCGTTCACTGCGGCACACTCAGACAACATAGTTTCAAACTAAATCAGCCTTCATTCACACTAGATATAGATGCACTTTTGCCATCTTCTGGCCAATTTTGGTATTGGATTTTCAAAAGTCAAATTTAGTTTTCAATCATTCATGCAATCTCTTATCCCATGCCCCCACACCTCCCTGGCATGGCATAAACATACACACACGTACACTCACCGGCCACTTTATTAAGTACCCCATTCTAGTAACGGGTTGGACCCCCTTTTGCCTT
>NW_015150806.1:391262-416210 GCF_000732505.1 Cyprinodon variegatus
TCTCTCGAAGCCTATGAGAAATGCATACACTGGGGGAAAATAGCCCCGCCTTCCCGCAGGCTGCAGCGGGATGTACAGTACTTGGAAAATTGTACCATAAAACCACATAGCGTTAATCTCACGTTAAAAAAATTATCGCCGTTAAAATGGCCTCGCGTTAACGCGATAATAACGCGATAATTTTGACAGCACTAATATATATATATATATATATATATATATATATATATACACTTATGAGACCCAAGGTAACATTTCTAATTTATACCCTTAACTCGCTTATTATCACTCATACCAACCACTTCATAAACTTTTACAATGTAGCCACATTCCCTATGCTCACTCAACACAAATGTATGTTTGAGTTTAAGGATGATTTACAGTGGCAGCCATTCGAAATGGCCCTTCACAGTCAAAAGAATGGCAGCCCACTTCCTATTACTCTCACCAAAATCCCCTCCAACTTCCAGCCACTGGAATGACCCCCTCTTGCATATTTTTTACTCTGACTCCACCCTTTGAGTGAAATACAGGGTTTTACCAGGAGAAGGTGCTTCTCTTTAGATCTAAATGTCCACAAATCATGACAGAAAGAATATTTTAGTACAAAGATTGATGCTTAAAAAGGAATTGTAGAGGACCAGCCAAGGCCCATTAAGGAAAGTGAAGAAATTTTAAATGGCTACTACTGTAATACAAAGATTATTGTAGCCAAATGCAGTGCATCCTCGAAGAAAAACTATTGCAGATTATGAAACACTTAAGACAGTTTTATGGATGTTTACCTTGCAGCAAGACAATACATTTTATTTAGAAAAGTAAATAAATGTAATTAAATTAAGGAAAAATAAAAGCTGGAGTTATGTCTCATGTACATACAGTATTTTAGGATTATTATTTACTGATAATATTGAACTAATACTTTGTACATTACCAAAAATTGATGAAAAACAAACATTTTGAAATGCCTAAGGCCTGTGTATAGTATATTTAGATGGTTTTAAATTTTATGCATCCAAAGTCTATGTTGTCTTGAGAGTAATAAAGTATTTTCACTTATTTATTTCATGTTGCAGCTATATACTACTTTTGTTTCCACAGCAAATGATGAGGTCCTCCTTGTTCCATATGTTCATCCTAAGTATGGTTGCTGTGGATGTTATTGTTGCTGCCAGCAACTATTATAAAGGCGAGAATCACCGAAGACACTATGATGAGTTTTATTTGGCAGAGGTAAGATTTTTATTTTATTTACTATATTGCAGAAAGGATTTTTTTTTTTAATTGAAAGCTATGTTTACAGATAGGTCAAAATTAATCTATCAAGGACAAAAACCGTTGTATTTAAATATGGTGCATATTATTATGTTTTTACTTAAATATTCATTTCTGTTTATCTCACACTTTTAACAACCAGATGTTCTAGCATTTTAAAAGCTTCCAAGCTCTAGTATGATTTCACTGGTGTGTAGACCATAAAAAGTCTACTGATAGCATTTATTGTGTTTAGCTATTTCACTGCAAACAGCAGATTTTATACCCCCTAAACATAACTGATGTATTCTGATCTCTAAGCACTTTTTAACCAACAGCTTGTCACAAATATGCTTGTTCATGTTTCATTAACTAGATCTATGAAAAATGTAAGTTAACACACTTTTTGCAATGTTCAACAACAGGGGTGACTGTTCTTCGTAAAGGTATTGAGGCAGATCTTTTATTTGCGTTACAATCATCTAAATAAGGGGTCCTCCTAATTGTCAATCATTCTGGTGATATGTTTATATATGTTTATATAAATTGCAGGTGTCCTTTGTCACTGCGGTTCTTTGAAAATGGCCAAGGGTCGTAAGAGAAAATGTGTTTACGAAGTTTATGAGAAGAAAAGAAAGGCCTCAGAAGAGGCAGATACAAACCTAAATGCTTTGTGTGTAGAGCTCTCCTCGCAAAGCTCTAAATGCAGTTTTAATCATTTGTCCTTTCTTCTTTCCTTCCTATGCAGGTTGCTTTTACTGTGCTGTTTGACCTTGAAGCTCTACTGAAAATTTGGTGCCTTGGCTTCACTGGCTACATTAGCTCCTCCTTACATAAATTTGAATCTCTCCTGGTTGTGGGCACCACGTTGCACATCTACCCCGATCTTTATCACTCCCAGTTCACCTACTTTCAGGTATTATACCCTCGGATGAATGTATAGACATTAGAACAAGTTAGCAAACTACTGCAAAAATGGCCGGTGATCATATTTAGAATGCTAATCTGAAAATTTTTCTTGGAAAACAGTTGTTGTTTTTTTTGTTTTTTTTTCACAGTTTATGAATGGTTGAGTCACAAAAAGAAGTAACACTGCATTCTTCTATTAGATCAAAAGACCAACAAAGACTAAAACTCTTAACCTACTTCCTGGCGAGATACAATTTTGTTTTCCATGTGGTTTTCTTCTTTATCTGATTTTATTGTTACAGTTGTTTGTACAGTTTTTGAAAGACTGTTACTTATTTCTTAAAAAAAAAAAAAAAACAATTATCAAATCCATCTTAAAAGTAAATGGTGCATTTTTTGTGTTTAAGCCATTTTTTTTTTTTCATTTTTACTAGCCTAACATATGCCTGGTCACTGCTTGTCTTGTTAAATCAAGAAGTCACTTAAGGAATGTCTGACCACATTACCTAGGCAGAAAAATCTCAAAAACAAAACATCATGCTTAACTCTCATGAAAATCAAGAACCATCATAAAATATCATTATCAAATATTAGCATGCTACCAAAGCCATTTTTAAAGTATGTAAACTTCAGTAAACTACAGCAAAAGCTGATCCATAAATAAATAATAATAATAATAAAAGTATATTCACGTGAATATTTTGCCTACCAATAGTACTACATGAGGTGTTAGTAATGCACTCCTTGGAATATTACGTTTACCTCAAACTGAACCTTAGGTTTCACTTTTTGTAAATATCTTTTTTTCAGTCAAGTTTACAGGTTGTTAGTCCATCTAAAGGAAACAATGAGACACACAGGACAACCGTCCATGTTCCTTTAAGGTCAATTGGAGAGATTGACCTAGCATGTATTTTTCCAACTGTCTGGAAAAAGCCACAATAATGTGAGAAATCCTGGTGCATGGTGGGAATCGTACAAACTCTATACAAAAATACTTTTTGTGTGGATTTGAACTCAGTACCGTACTGCTTCACAGAAACAGGGCTAACAACTGTGCCACTGTGTTGCCCTAATATTAAAGGTCCTATATCATACCATTTGTAGGACTTTTAAAGTCACCTTTAGGCCGTTATATGAAATTATGCCTTTAGCACTATGAGGGTATTTATTTTTTTGATATAATGAATACATTTTTCTTCAAACTAGAAGAAAAACAATTACCTTCAAATCAAAGCCACCTCTCATGTCTGGGTCATGCCCATTTCTTGAAATTGCTGCAACACACCACTTCTGAGAGCTGAGCAAAGTTTGAAATCTCTCAAGGCGAAAAGCAAGTTTTTCGCAACGTAGACATTACCTAAAAAAAAAGAAAGGTTGCTCTCCTGTGCAGATTACCTGCAAGAAGAGCCACTTCATCTCAACTCTGAGCTTCACCCTTCCCTATCCGAGAAAGGGGGTGCTTGTTATTACTGTAACAAACTGTAACTGTAGATACTATAGATGCTTCCGGCAGGAGGAACTCTGATGTACTTTTTCTTTAAGCACTCGTTTTCGCAGGACTGAAAAGTGTCACTGCTCAGACAGCAGAATCCACGAGGATTACTCAGGGATGCATGAATCAATTAACATCACTTTGTGCAGGATTTTGATGAAGTCTCATAACATAGTTAAAATCTCAAATAAGCTGGTTATGGATTATATTAGGCCTTTTAAATTCCATAAAGCCTAGTTGACATATAAAGATTTTAAACTTGTCTGTTTATTTTCCAACTCAGCAGACATCACAGGTGATAAAACAATCATAGATATAGCAGATTTGGTGCTACGTTGTCTACACGGAAGAGCATTTCACTCAGAAAAAAATCCGATATAAATCTCACAAAACCTCTTAAGACCAAACATGAGTTAAGAGTAAATAAAGATGGCAGATGAAGAAGAAGAAACGGTAATAGCTGGGGACTATTTTTAACAGAGAAAAAATAAAAACAGAGCAAAAGAGCAAAAACAATCTAAGAGTTTGGATATTTCAAATATGAAGTTGGAGTGGTCCCAACATCTAACTAAATAGACTAGATCACTTGACACATCACACACAGCAGGAACGTCTTATGAAACACCAATCAGCATGAAAAGGACATCCTTAAAAGTGTTGTAAGGGGAGATTGGGGCAAATTTCAGCCTAATTATTTTGTAAAGCAGGCATAGCAGAAATGGATGTAGCAGCTGAACCCAGTAAAATTACTGTTAGCACATCTCCTCTTTTCTTTTCATGAGGGTGTAAACATCCAGAAATTTACATGGCACCAAATTTTCCTTTATAACATTTCTCACAATCATACTCAGCCCTCAGCTTCTATCTAATCAGCGTTGTTTAAGAGGAGCCATGAGGAATTTCTCTCTCAGTGGAAAACCTTTCTATCAAACTTCTCTGCTATTTTTCCAAGTTTGAGTTTAAACGGATGACATTTAGTCACAAGTAATTAACCTTAAAGATCCTTGGGGAAATAGAATGTGCCCTCGCAATAGGAAGAAAAACCAGGCCCAGCAATGCTAGTCTTTTTCTTTCATTTTATTTTGGTTGTATCCAACCAAGGGGCATTTCAGTGCTAAAGGTTAGACTTATTACATCCCAGTGTAAAATGTCACAGACTTCCATGCCCTACTCACAGTTCTGATTCACACTTTTCCAGCTTTTCATTAACCCTGAAAAAAATAAACTTTACATTTTTGTATTATAAATAACCCAGTTCTGTGGTGGGAAATTTGTAAACTTGAAATGAAGGTGTCAGATGTTTATGTGTGTTGCAAGAAGCAAAAGCCAAACCATACACTGAAAACACAGTTGGAAATTAAGTCTTTTTGTTCTCTTGAGGTACAATCAAGACTTTGACTCACAAAACAAGGTTATGACCTGTAGAAGGGGTGTATAGGACAGCCTATTTTGTTTTGCAATTAATTAATTAATCGAAATAAATTATCTTCTTTACTTGGCCGTGCATTTATTATCTATTCACTTAACTCCCAAGTTGAAGTGTCTGATAAAGAAAAAAAAAAAATCAAATAATTTTGTTCATACTTTTTGCATTTGATAGATGAATTACAGTAGTTTAACAGTAACAGAAGAGACAGCAGTCAATTTGTCTAATCAGATAAATCTTTATAACTATAACAGCCTTTAAAGGAGAAATATATATGTATAAATATGTCCCTTTTCAACATGTATGCTTTCCTCTCTCGTTCTTTCTTGATCCCTTGTGATCTGCATCCATATTATAGTGGGCTGAAAAAAAAAAAAATATATATATATATATATAAAACCAAGTAGAAAAGCAGTGTGAGATATGTATATTACCAAATACAAATAGTAGCTGCTAACAACCGCTCATCCAAAAAACTAGTGCCTTACACAATAGTAAGCTCCTATAAGACAGGAAGAGATTCTCCTTTAAGAGGGAGTGAATGTCTTCATGCTCCATCTGTCAGACTGAGCTCAGTACATTTACAGTCTATATTGTCTTTGTTTCCTTCTATACCTGTCTTTTTTTGGCTATGTTTCCAGGGAATCAAATACAATCATTAATCTATTTAATGTTGGATTATAAAGAAAAATCTTTGGCCAGAAGCTATACACTGAAGACTTTGATCAATAAACACACTCCAGATTTTCAATCAAAACCTGACAAAGATACATTACCTTTTAGGGGTTTCTGTCGCCACCAGCAATACAAAGGCTAAATCTGTTGACAGAGCGCAGAATCAACGCAGAGCTACTGTTAGATTGGGGATATCTCAGCTGTGTTTGTAACTTTATTTATGACAGATTTTGAAATTAACAGATGGATAGATCAATATGTACCAATTTTCTTCTTTTTTTATTTGCAAAGTAGATATCATAAACATTAAACCCCCAAAAAGAAAACACATTGAATTTAGAATATACATTCGTCTTTCTTATCCTTAGGTGCTACGCGTTGTCCGTCTGATAAAGATTTCTCCTGCTCTGGAGGACTTTGTCTACAAGATATTTGGTCCAGGTAAAAAACTTGGCAGCCTGGTGGTCTTCACAGCCAGTCTTCTCATCGTTATGTCAGCCATCAGTCTGCAAATGTTCTGTTTTGTGGAGGAGCTGGACCGCTTTACAACTTTTCCCAGGGTAAGCAACTCTCCACACTCAGATTTGCAACCAAAAATACATTTTTAAAGTGTATTTTAACTGATACAACTTCAGCTGTTGTGAATGCCCTTCAGATTAAAATGTACATTCTCCGAGTTAAAAAATTTAAGATGACATGTATCAACTTATTTTAAACAACTTGGATTAGGAAGAACGTTCTAGAAAAAAGTAAACATTTCTTAAATTAAGTTTATTTACCCTTAATTTGAGTAGGTAAATGAAATAGTTTGTCAATGGAATGAGTGTTTTTACTCTTAAAATAAGATAATTAGATAATATGCACTTGAAATAAGACTGCAGTTGTGTTTTCCTATTTTAAGTGTAAATTGTCTTGTTTCATTGGCAAGATGTCTCTTTTACCTCCTCAATCAAAGAACAAATGCACTTATTTTAAGAAAAAACTACTTTTCTAGACTTCGATTTTTTCTGGTGGTTCAATAGATTTTCAATTGGCTCATTTTATCAACCCTGTGTTTCCCTCTAGTGATTTGATTGCATCTTCCTCAGTTTTGCACGGCCATGTGTTGCACTTCCACCTCTGTTTTCTGGTAGAACTATAGTTACATTGCATTGCAGAATTGTAAATTACCATTGCAAACTGATTGTTTAAAAACTTTCAAATGCCTTTATTCTATATGCTATACAGTATTTTTGCCAATAAGTATTCTTTATTTATTTTGGTGTGATTGTCTAAAAAAATGTATCTTTAGTGAACTGATGTCGCATTGCTTACAGACATTTGTTATCCACCTTGTTATCTGAATATCTGAGGCATAGATCTTCTTTAGTCATTGTGTTTTCCCAAGGGAGACATTTGTTTGCGTAACTGCACAAAAATACCTTCTAGATCTTTATTCATATTGAATCAGTTAAAATATTTCACAAATTTCAGCAGTGCATCAAATCTTATGCTAAAATATTCAGAGATTTTAGAAAATGAAAACCAGCAAATAGAGGTTTAACATCTCAAGAGTCTTTGGAACGTTGCCTGAAAGGAGCGATTGGAAAGGCTTCGGGTGAGATGACGGGGTGCATGATGGGTCGACAGATGTGCTACTGCCTTTGATTTCAAAGTGCTTGCAAACTTCTCTTTCTCTCATTAGCGACAACTTTCCACCTCTGTCTTTTTTTCCCCTCTCTCTTCCAACATTTTACTGATCTCAAGCAAGCAGAACATGAAAGGCTGCTAGTCAACAGCTGCCACTTGTGTGCTGTATTACCCTTCCTTCTATCATTTTCCTCTGTGCTTCTGCTGTTCCGCACAGACATGTATAAGCATCTATAGACAAAGACATGCCACAGTTAATGATGTCTGTCTATCTTCCCTATGGGCTGCCTTTGGGTTTATCGTTATTTAATCTGACCCAGACATGGCAGCAGGAGGGGAGAGTTGAGGAATGCATGAAGCCTCTGACAAAAAAAATTTAATTCAGGGGTGCCATTTAACTTCAGGGCCCACCATTTTCACAGCTGGTTGTTTCTTACTCCTCAGCTGACCTCTGCAGAGTCCAAAAAGATGTCCATGTCTTTACTCGTCTTTACTTACATGGCTCTCATCTGTTTACAAGGAGGGAATAGATGGTCAAAGGGTAATGAATGCATCGGCTGAGAAATATTTTCTCTCGAGTGTAAAAGCAGGTTTAAAATGTCGGATTGTCTGTCCGTGCAGATTCCTCCTCCTCCACTGTCTGTTCCCCTGTTTAGTCCTTATCGTACTTTTTTTTGTTGTTGTTCTTTTTCTCCGTGTAGGCGTTCATGTCCATGTTCCAGATTCTAACCCAGGAGGGCTGGATAGATGTCATGGACCAGACTCTGGTGGCTGTAGGTCAAGTGTGGGCTCCAGTTGTAGCCATTTACTTCATCCTCTACCATCTGTTTGCTACCCTGGTGAGGAACACACTGGACTATTTATGCTTTGTCTAATAAACACCATAAAGCTAATTGTTTTTTGCTGTTAACACATTTGATTACGCAGTCATGTTCTCTGCAATCTTTTCATCTTATATCCTGATAAGTGAAAACAAGGTGGTTTTACCCTGGAAAGTGTTCCTACCCTTCGGCAGTTTTACATTATGTGGCAAACTACATGTTTCATGTGTTTAAATGTACATTTTAAGGATCAACCAACATAAAGTGCTGCAATTTGTGGAGTGTAAGTTTGGGAATATTTGAGTTTCATATGCAGCCCCCACCACACTTTGTACAGGCTTACTTTTTTGGCAGTCTTCTTTGGGCTGTAGCTCAATATATGTCAAAATTTACTTTCAATCATTTAACAGAGATTCTCAATTTTATTTAGGTTTGGACTTTGATTAGGTCATTCTGACAAAGAATACTTTCGATCTAACTCAGCTTTCCCATCAGGACTGAGGAATATTTCTACAATCCAAACATTATCCCAACATTGGAATGTTTTACTGAGGTTGATGTGCACTGCTAGGTTTCATCCAAAAAGCTCCGTTTTGGTTCTAAAGGCTTCTTTAGCATCGCTGTCAGGATTAGGTTGTGGATTGTTGACCCAAAATGCAGAGGCAGGGAGCAGAGGTGATTTTCTTGTGGGTTTGATCCAAGGTTAACTGAACACAGAGGCAGGAAATTAAAAAATCCAAAGATGAAAACAAAGTCCAAAGAAATCAGAAACCATGAAGACATGAGGGGGGAAACAATCAAGAGGAGGACAGCTCAGAGAGACAGAGTAGGAGGAAGTTAGATGAGGAACCAGCACTGAAGAACTGCACAGAGAGTATTTATGGGAGACTGAAACAAAGAGAGGGCTAACGAGCAGATTGGGAGCAGGTGTGAGCAGAGCAGAATCAAGGAAAGGAGCTAGGGGAAAAGGAGAACACAAGAGGGCAGCAGAGGATAACAAATAAAAACCTGAGAACTGAAAATAACCAGAAAACACAACAAAATAAGAATGAAACCACTAAAACTAGAAAACATAGAACAAAGTAAAACAGAATACAGTTTTTTTTTTTTTTTACAACAGTCGGAGTTCACAAATATGGCTATTTTATCTGCCTCTAAAAACAGTTGATTGAACATTATTTTGTTTTACTTCTATCAGTCTATATCCCCAAGCTCTCTGGTTTGCTACTTGTATATGCTGTTTATAGTCAAACATTTGCTAAAAACCTGAAATCCTCTCACCAACTTTATCTATACAGAAAATAAATTACAGATGGAGCAATCTATAGGTAACTTTGAAAGCAATTATTAGCTCTGAATGTTAGAATAGAGGATATTAATACTCATGGAAATATATATTTTTTTAATTCATAAATATGATTTTAAACAACTATTTTTTCAACTTCCAAATAAAAAAATTGAAAATGAGAAAATCCTAATCAAAAATGTGTCTGTTTGCATGAATTTCAAAATATGAACAGGTTTAATCAGTTTAAGTGCTTTTCTAAGGACCTGCACAGAACAAAATGGTCAAATCAATGCTTGAATTTCTTAGCTCATCTATTCAGTACCAGCATCTGTCTTTGTTCACTCAAGTGGCACATCTAATCACAGATAATCAGAGATGCAGACGTATGAAGCGCTGACATTTCAGTGTTTGGCCCTCTGATACAAGAAGCCGTCAGACAGCACATAAAGTCTCAGGATGAATCAAGTCTTTCCTCAGACTGACATGACGTCTTGCTGCACAGAACAAGCTACAAATACGAATACAATACAGACTGTGTACGGTGAAAATGTGTACAAAGACTGCATTGTCACTTCTTATTGTGATGGTAATTATGACATTAACATATTGTAAGAAGCTCACCCACAGCAGATGTGCTTCTAATCTCTCTTTTTGCGATTTAGATCCTGCTGAGTCTTTTTGTGGCTGTTATCTTGGACAATCTCGAGTTGGATGAAGATTTGAAGAAGCTCAAACAGGTAAACATTCTTAAATTTCTTTTTGGTATAGAGTTATAGAAGACATTTTATCAAAAATGTTCCTTTTGTTTGTATTTATTGCATAATGGAAGGTTTCTGAAAATATGCTTTTTATTGGTAATTGAATTAAAAACCTACTACATTTAGTGTGGGAGTTAAAATTACTTTTTTTGTTTTTCATTTGATTAAAAATGTCCTCTGTCATATACAAAGTACCTGCTTAATCTCAAAGAGTTTCAATAACATTTCTTAGAAATCCTGAATTTTGCATGTGGTTCCTTTTGGTTTTACTGAAAGATAAAAACTAATCTGCTGCTGCAAGACCTGAGTTTAGGCTGAGATGGTAACATTACTTGAATTGACTTCAAGGGCTAAAGTTTTCCCGGATTTAATATCAGAAAATGTTTGCAATGATCTAAACTGAAATTAGCACATTACAGAGTATTTACCAAAACTTGCCTGCGTTGGATAAACAATACAGATTATTAGCCTTCATAGTTATTTTTTCTTGAGTTATTTCAGCTCTAGGTTTAGCTTTCATGAAATGCAAATTAAGTGCTGTCGTTGACAAATNGCTCAGAAAGACGGAGTAGGAGGAAGTTAGATGAGGAACCAGCACTGAAGAACTGCACAGAGAGTATTTATGGGAGACTGAAACAAAGAGAGGGCTAACGAGCAGATTTGGGAGCAGGTGTGAGCAGAGCAGAATCAAGGAAAGGAGCTAGGGGAAAAGGAGAACACAAGAGGGCAGCAGAGGATAACAAATAAAAACCTGAGAACTGAAAATAACCAGAAAACACAACAAAATAAGAATGAAACCACTAAAACTAGAAAACATAGAACAAAGTAAAACAGAATACAGTTTTTTTTTTTTTTTACAACAGTCGGAGTTCACAAATATGGCTATTTTATCTGCCTCTAAAAACAGTTGATTGAACATTATTTTGTTTTACTTCTATCAGTCTATATCCCCAAGCTCTCTGGTTTGCTACTTGTATATGCTGTTTATAGTCAAACATTTGCTAAAAACCTGAAATCCTCTCACCAACTTTATCTATACAGAAAATAAATTACAGATGGAGCAATCTATAGGTAACTTTGAAAGCAATTATTAGCTCTGAATGTTAGAATAGAGGATATTAATACTCATGGAAATATATATTTTTTTAATTCATAAATATGATTTTAAACAACTATTTTTTCAACTTCCAAATAAAAAAATTGAAAATGAGAAAATCCTAATCAAAAATGTGTCTGTCTGCATGAATTTCAAAATATGAACAGGTTTAATCAGTTTAAGTGCTTTTCTAAGGACCTGCACAGAACAAAATGGTCAAATCAATGCTTGAATTTCTTAGCTCATCTATTCAGTACCAGCATCTGTCTTTGTTCACTCAAGTGGCACATCTAATCACAGATAATCAGAGATGCAGACGTATGAAGCGCTGACATTTCAGTGTTTGGCCCTCTGATACAAGAAGCCGTCAGACAGCACATAAAGTCTCAGGATGAATCAAGTCTTTCCTCAGACTGACATGACGTCTTGCTGCACAGAACAAGCTACAAATACGAATACAATACAGACTGTGTACGGTGAAAATGTGTACAAAGACTGCATTGTCACTTCTTATTGTGATGGTAATTATGACATTAACATATTGTAAGAAGCTCACCCACAGCAGATGTGCTTCTAATCTCTCTTTTTGCGATTTAGATCCTGCTGAGTCTTTTTGTGGCTGTTATCTTGGACAATCTCGAGTTGGATGAAGATTTGAAGAAGCTCAAACAGGTAAACATTCTTAAATTTCTTTTTGGTATAGAGTTATAGAAGACATTTTATCAAAAATGTTCCTTTTGTTTGTATTTATTGCATAATGGAAGGTTTCTGAAAATATGCTTTTTATTGGTAATTGAATTAAAAACCTACTACATTTAGTGTGGGAGTTAAAATTACTTTTTTTGTTTTTCATTTGATTAAAAATGTCCTCTGTCATATACAAAGTACCTGCTTAATCTCAAAGAGTTTCAATAACATTTCTTAGAAATCCTGAATTTTGCATGTGGTTCCTTTTGGTTTTACTGAAAGATAAAAACTAATCTGCTGCTGCAAGACCTGAGTTTAGGCTGAGATGGTAACATTACTTGAATTGACTTCAAGGGCTAAAGTTTTCCCGGATTTAATATCAGAAAATGTTTGCAATGATCTAAACTGAAATTAGCACATTACAGAGTATTTACCAAAACTTGCCTGCGTTGGATAAACAATACAGATTATTAGCCTTCATAGTTATTTTTTCTTGAGTTATTTCAGCTCTAGGTTTAGCTTTCATGAAATGCAAATTAAGTGCTGTCGTTGACAAATTTTTAAGGAGATGTATTGTTTTAAGTGGATTCAGACAAATATGTCAGCACCCAAGGAAGTGATTTCTTTTTGTGTTTGTGTGTCAATGTAGAATCTGTACTTGGAATAAGAAGCTAACCAGGTTTAACATAATCAGAAATAAATGCTCAGATAATTTTTGAGTTAATTAAGACGTTGAACTGTAAAATGTCGTTTTGATCCGTATACACTGTAACCGAGGTTAAAATCCTCAGTGTGGTATAGGGTTGGTCGAGGATCAATTGGTCTAAGTACAGATTGGTTGAGAATTGTAGAAATGAGAGCCAAACGTATAGCCATGGTGTGACACAGCTGTTCGTCACACCACCATCGCCACTCCCTCTGGCCAACAGCTTTACTACAGGAGACTAAGTGATACCAGTGACTAAGTGATATGGAGCTTTGCAGCAAAAACTGTGACCTCTTGTTCTCAGGGGGTGGGGCTTAGTGGAGGTCAGCTATTGACCATAGTGTTTTCTTTGGGACCAGATGTGGATCATGAGCTTGTTTTATTTGTTTATCTGTTTGTTTTGCTCATGTTATTCTTAACTTTAGTTCAAATCTGCTCTTTCTTTTCAATTGTGTTTCTGCTCAGACTGACAATTAACTGCCAGGCTTATTCCCTTAAATGTTGCTGCTGTGGTTGCAGGTTTTCTTTTTAAGCAGCACATCAAACCTTACATAATGTTGCAGAGTTTGCTTCATTAGGATTTGCTTAAAGAAAATGAGAATTTCTTTTTTTTTTATCAAAGTCTCAAGTGATGGTCAATCAGATGATGATTCAACATAATCATGTTCTAATAAAAAAAAAAGAAGAAAAACTGAAAAAGTTAAAAAGATTAGTTGTACTTTTTTCCAATTTTTGGATAGAAACATGTTTTGACTTGAAATGAAGTTCCTTAGCTGGTGCACAAAAGTTTGCAGTTTACATAAAAAGTTTTAAACAGAATTTAAAAGTTTTTTGTAGCTTTGTTGATCGGTTTATATACAAATTTATCATGGGCTGGTATTTCTATAACAGTTATAACTTTAAATATTTTATTTGTCCCTTTTTTTTTTATAAAAAAAACTGATTTAAAGAAGATTTAAAGAAATACTTATTTGGTTAAACCAGAATCAAAATTATAAATGTACAGTAGACAGCCTATGTTTAGCATACATACACCTTCAATAATATTTTGTTAAAGCAAAGAACCTCAACATAGTTTTCTTTTTTTGCCATTAAAAAAATTTTGTCTTAACTCTGACTGTGTCTGAATATTTCAACACTCATGGACCATGAAATAATTCAGGAATTGTTTCATGTTTAATCTTAATATTGTACTGTATCCCAAGAGGAATATTTCATAGGGTGTATACCTTGGTGTATCACATCTTTAGGCTTAGTGCGGTGTAGGGGGGTCCGGGTGTATGGAAAATGTTTAAATTTACACTCTCTGAAACACAATTTCATGCATTTTGAGGTGGAATACAGCTAAGTTTTTACCCTTGTTACAAAACTACCTTTGTCCTGCTTATGGTAAGTATTTGTGCTTTATTAGAGGTGGAAATTTCATGAGAAAGACGTGAGATAATTTTTAGGTACAATATTGTTTCATAGGTTAATGTAAACAATCAGAAAGTGTAATGCTACTTTCACACTGCGATTTAATTTTTAAAAAAGCATTCTTTTTTCTTTTCACTTAAGGTTTTTTAAGGACATAATACCCTTATAAGTGGAATAATAATGCATTGTGGGTCCCTACTCTAAAATAATGTTGCTGTTAGGTGTTCTGCTCTAAGGAGATGCATTTCTATTGAAAAAGGCTCTTGCATTAACTGGTAAAATAATGATTTGTCCTTTAAATCTTTACCTTCCTTCACATGACCTTTTCTAACAAATAAACAAGAAGGGGAAAAAAACGGAACTGTTGCTGGTCCAAGCTAGCATTTTACTGCTGCTGCCAGATTTAATTACTCAAAGCTTCTCGACACAAAGGCGTAGAAGATCCATCACCCACTGATTTTTCTGCAGACACACCATTGTGTAATTTCTAATGCTCATAACACCGCAGGTCAATTGTGTGGGCTGCAGTATAGACTGTGAATAAATTAAGTATGGAAAAAAACAAACAAGCTTTAGAAATAAAGTGCTGCTAAATACAAAGGAAAAGAGGAACTCTTACTTTCTTTAACTTAGAAACTGGAAAAACCGAAACAAAGACAAAAAAAAAGGAAATCAGATCAAGCATTGAATTTGAAATGACATTTCTGCCTTTCCAACATCTGAAGGGCTCACAGATTTGGCTGCTGTTAGGCTGACATTTTTGCTTGTTGTGGCAAATGATTGGATTAAAAACCAAGAGCTTTGTATTTATTGTCTTTGATGAGTTAAAAAAGTTTAATAATGCCAAGATAATAAACAAAACAATGTATTTATTTATTTATTTATTTTATTTTTGTCCTGATTAAGCCTCAGCTCTACAAGTTGCAAATTAGTTTAAAAAGTGAGTTAGAAAAAGGCATCAACCTCTGTGCTAATGCTAGGTTCCTGATGCTTTGTGCTCAACTTTAAAAAGAACATCCAATGTAGATGAAGTGCATTGGCGGACAAATTTAAGGTGAAGTAGTGTATTTAAATCATCACTGACAAAAATGTGGGCATTTAAAGGAATTAGTCTTCTGTTTATGTCAATCTAGAATCTAGAAGAAGCTTACTAGGATAAGGGACAAATGCTCAGATAATTATTGAGTACAGTCATTCTGCCCTAATAGCTGGCTGACAGGCCTCGGTTTGCTTGTACAGGTTATTTCCATCCTACAGAAGACTGATTAGGTGCAATGACTGGAAAATTGCCTATTCTACCAACGCTTCAATCATAGGTGCAGAGACTGACTATATATAAATCCTCGATAGTAATCACCCACTCACAGTACAGGGGTTTAGCAAACATCTAACATGAACCAAATAAAAAAAAAAATTCTACACCATGCTTACAAAAAAAGAAAAAACAATTACAAGGATTATAAGGCATTATTTTTACCTACTGCTTGATGCCTGACTTATGTGCTGATACCCCTCATTCTGTTTTTTTTTTCCTCATATGAAAGTGAAAGGTAAATTGGTTAAAGTAGAATCAAACACATTGTTTTATTCAGCTAATATATACTTTCAGTAACTGCAATAAGATTAATGCTATGTTCACATTGCCCACGATTGAAGCAGTACAAGTAAATGGTTTACATGCAAAGTCAATGGTTGACGCGTATCAAGGCACATCAAAAGGTCCTGCAGCAACTCTAGAGCAGCAGGAGCAGCGCCCTATGAGCTTCTTAACATCTGAGGCGCATGACGTGGTCACAAGCAGCAGATGCTGGAGTTGGAAACATTTTATTTTTGCTGCTCGACGTGCCACATCAACCAAACAGAGAAGCTGATCTGGGAGCTAGCAGGGAGACTGACACAGCACTGCTGATGCAGAGAACTATGATCACTTCACTGAAACTGTTTATTAATTCCTAAATTAACTTAAAATGTTGAAACCTGCCTGTAAAATATGTTTGCGGTTATAATTCTGCTGCCTGCATCTTTTACCACATACCTGCAAAACATTAACATCTACTTCCAGCCATGACGAACAGTAGGAGAAACCCCACAGCTGCTGCTGGGGATACCCGGTGACAGCGCACTGCTGGTATATGGGGATCTGAGCGCCTCCGAAAATAATATTTTAAGCCAGAATCGTAATCTTGATAAACTGACTGTAAAGACGATGTTTCGGGGTGCACTGTAATATAAAATATATTACAACTACTTTTTACCCACTTATCACAGCATATATAGCAAAGCCACTCTCTGTCATTTAACACAGGAGTAGCAGAAGCATCAGACACATTTAGAAACACTTTACTGGACGCGCTTGAGGAGCATCAAGGATGCTCTTGAGGCGCGTATGACCTTAATGTGTACAAGCTTCAAAAATGAAGCAGCATGCGCTTTGTTGGCCAAATTCGTGTCACATGTGAAAGTAGCATTACACCAAATGTCAGTATCACTACAAGTAATTCACACATGTTAATATCAAAGGTGGATTTAACCTTGATCTGTTAAAAGCTGAAAGGACCCAGGAGCCAGCAGTTAAGGACCTTACTAATATATATTTAACTAATGATACTTTTAGGGTTTCTCCTCTGTGGAAAAAACTGGTCACAAGCATTGATCATGTGAGATTTTGACCAAGTTCAAATCATTCTTTTACACAAACTGTCTTTTTTATACTGTCATCTTTGGTTCTTTCATGAAATTTTAGTTTAATTCGACTCTGGTGATTACCTGGGCTGCTCTGGCTGCTTATTTTTCTTTCTCTGAAACCAACTGTTTTCTTACCTGTGTGGGATCATTTGTTGAGAAACCTTAATTGTTTTCACAGGCTTTTAGCAGAATTTCCTATGACAGTTTTCCATTCATCTTTTCTTTAGTTAAATGAGATTCCTTGAACTGTGTCCTGAAAAACAGCTGCACACCATTACATTCTCACCCTCAACAAGACTGATGTTGGGGTGACATGTGCTAGCATTTCACTTCTAGATAGGTTGTATGCTCTGATATCTAGAGTTTAGTTATCCTATAATCCAACCAGGCTTTATTATTTAGGTATTTCCCTGGCTTGCTCCAATAGTCGGAAGATTAAGATTAGATTTTTTTTAAATAACCAATACCATTAGTACATTCTGCAACTTTAGTGTTTTAAAAATGGTCTTGGTTTTGACTTTCGACTTTTAACTAAATTGACATGCTTTTTTTGTGATAGCTTTGCAATAGGATACCTTTATCAACCATCAAAAAGGCCTTAACCAGCTGATATTTAATATTTCTATATAAGCCTTCCAAATTCAACTGTAGGCATAAATACAGTATGATGGAATATAGCCTTTTATCACTATTGAGTATTTAGATGTCGTGAAATAATAGTTGTTTTCTTCTAGTGTGGAGGAAAGTCTTTGCCTTCACTGTGATGCTGCCACTCCCTGTTTGAGTGCTACCTATTTTATGAATTTGCAGTTTGGCATGTCTAGATTAGTTTCTTCTTCAGGAAAGCTGAACAAAGCCTGAGACCTCTCTTGGCTTGAAGAAAACCAACATTTTCATGACTTGGACATTAGCTACATTAGCTGTTTACTGGGAAGGCGCAGCATAGTCATGGTAGGTGCTTCCTAGAGGGCACAGGGAATGACAGCTCTACATCACCCTGTCATAACATTTTTTTTCTAGAATGGAGAGGGAGTGCTGCTAAGAGAGCAGAATTCAAGACATACGTACATTTATCAATCAAGATATCACTCTACCCAGGACTTTTATTAAGGAATAGCATTATAACATACAAAAAAAACTCTCTCTCCCTCTCTCTCCATATATATGTGTGTGTATATATATCTATATATATATATACACACTGCCTAGCCAAAAAAAAAAGGTAATTCACTCTAATACTTTGTTGGACCGCCTTTAGCTTCGATTACGGCACGCATTCCCTGTCCCTGTGGCATTGTTTCGATAAGCTTCTGCAATGTCAAAAGATTTATTTCCATCCAGTGTTGCGTTAATTTTTCACCAAGATCTTGCATTGATGATGGTAGAGTCTGACCGCTGTGCAAAGCCCTCTCTAGCACATCTCAAAGATTCTCAATAGGGTTGAGGTCTGGACTCTGATATGTCATGCTCCCTGAACCAGTCTTTCAAAATTTGAGCCCAGTGAATCCTGGCATTGTCATCTTGAAATATGCCTGTGCAATCAGGGAAGAAAAAGTCCACGGATGGAATAACCTGGTCATTCAGTATATTCAGGTAGTCAGTTGACCTCATTCTTTGAGCACATACTGTTGCTGAACCTAGACCTGACCAACTGCAGCAAGCCCAGATAATAACACCGCCCCCACAGGTTTGTACAGTAGGCACTAGGCATGGTGGGTGCATCACAAAACCTGACTCTCTTCTTACCCTAATTCGCCCATCACTCTGGAACAGGGTAAATCTGGACATATCAGACCACATGACCTTCTTCCATTGCTCCACAGTCCAATCTTTATGCTCCAGCAAATTGAAGCCTTTTTTTATGGTTAGCCTCACTGATTAGTGGTTTTCTTACGGCAACACAGCTGTTCAGTCCCAATCCCTTGAGTTCCCTCCGCATTGTGCATGTGGAAATGCTCTTACTTTCAGTATTAAAAATAGCCCTGAGTTCTACTGTTGTTTTTCTTCGATTTGATCTCACCACACGTTTAAGTGATCGCCAATCACAATCCTTCAGGATTTTTTTCCGGCCACATTTCTTCCTTGAAGATGATGGGTCCCCACTATCCTTCCAGTTTTTAATAATGCGTTGGACAGTTCTTAACCCAATTTTAGTAGTTTCTGCAATCCCTTTAGATGTTTTCTCTGCTTGATGCATGCCAATGATTTGACCCTTCTCAAACAGACTAACAACTTTTCCACGACCACGGGATGTGTCTTTCAGTTGGGGTTATAAAAACTTGTTGCCAGCTTAAAGATAACTGCCCATGCAGTAATTATCCAATAGGAGGCTCGTACCTATTTGTTGAGTTGAATCCAGGCGGCGACTTTTTTTTGGCCAGGCAGTGTGTATATATATATATATATATATATATATATATACATACACACACATTAGGGATGGAACGGTTTATGGAAACCGTCCGAATGGTTCAGTTCGACCGTCTCGGTTTGATTCGCGTGTGTTGCTTTCGGTTCATGCGCTGCTCCTTTTTCTCATAGGCGAAGCGATTAAACTCCAGAGCAGAAGGGGACGGTACTGCAACCAAAGCCAACCACCAGTAGTAAACAAGAAGAAGAAGCGAAGAAGCGTAGCCAGGTGTAGCAAAAAAAAAAATCAGTTGTTGTAGAGAATTGTGTGGGTATGGCGAGTGGGAAAGAACAGGAGTTGGAAGACCCGCCGGCAGCACTTTATAGGTCTGCTGTATGGGACCACTTTGCATGTAGAGTGACCTACGATGATGGCAGAAAGTAAGTTGTGGATAAAAGTGCAACAGTGTGCAAGCATTGTGCAATACGTTTTGTTTATGCTAACAGCAACACGACCAACATGTCAGGCTAACAATCTACATACCGAACCGAACTGAAAACCGTGACCATGAAACCGTGAACCGAACCGTGGATTTTGTGAACCGTTCCACCCCTAATATGTATATATATTAATATCAGTGGCAGCTGATACTCTGTAACGTGGCACTGATACTCTGAAACAGGAGCTTTGACAATCAGCATCAAGCAGCCAGTTTCATGACCTGCCTCTGCTCCAAAGACCCCCTAACAGATTTATGGAAAGCAGGAACATTTGGAAAACTAACATTTACTAGCTCACAGTAGATAATATTCTAGTCACCGTCATTTAAAGTTTTTGGGAAAACATCACAAGCACAGTCAAAGTTGGGCCAGCAGTACGCTCTTGTTTATTTTCAGTTTGTCCTACACTAAGTGAAAACACACATGAGTCAGGCTCATAAAGGGTGACCTCAATATCACATCAATAGAATCTAGTTAGGCTTACTGTTAAGTATAATAATAACCAAAGCAGATTAGAAGAAGCTTATCAGAAGATGTATGTACAGGCCATTATTGGACCCTTAAGATACGCTCATTAAGAAGCAGCTCAAACGACAACCTACTGTCCAACAGAGATATTGTGCCTCGCAAAAGTGGTTTCTCCCATTGCAGCCTGACATTCGTTATTAATGTGCCAAAATTGGCTGGACTCTGATTTTTTTATTATTATTATTATAAACTGTTCATTGCAACAGCCTTGGCTTCTTTTCATTTTCTGTATTTTTTGTCTTTGTTATTTATGTTACTAGTGTCACTATTTTATCTCAGTGCCTCTGTTTCTGTCTTTAACAGCTGTTCCCCATCTGCTACTTCAATCACCTGCTCTGCATCCGGTAGTTAAAGTCCCCTGTATAAATACTACTCGGTTCACTTACTCTGTCTTCTCTTCTCGCTGTTTTTTCCAGTCCATTCTGTTTGTTAAAAATGTCTATTTACAACAACTCCTGTGGTCTTCTCTCTCCATTTGGATCCTCAAACAGAAACCTTCTTAAAAAGGAACAGAGTTGATGGAAAGTTAGCTAGATCTATTGTAAAGTGCAATCCTGAGGGAAAGCTTGTTAGTGCATGCAGGAGTTGTGACTGAAGCAGAGCTGGAGCTGTTTTGTAAAGAAGAACTCTCTATAGATATTTGAAGCTAGTGGTTCTACAAGATAATGACTCCAGGTTGCTGGTTAAATAATTAGTTAAAGACAAAAGTACTACTACTAGCTGGTAGTTAGTTGGTTGGGATACAAAAAAAAAACTCCAAATATACACTGACATTTGTGGTTGTAATGTGATAAAGGTTGGGGAGGATTCATATTTTTTTAAGACAATGTATCCATGAGTAGCTATTAGGCAAGGTTTACTGGATGAATATGCTACTGATTAAGTTTGTCCTTACCACATGCACCCAGGTAATTGGAGTTGTTAATGGTCACAATAGCAATACAGTAATTGATTCTAATGCAAAAGTTTAGTAAGAAAAAAAACAGGCATAAAAAGGAATCAAAAACAGACAGAGTGGCGAGAGTTTTCCTTTTGGCAAGCATCAAATATTTATTGTACTTTAACATTCAAGGTCATCTTTCGGAGACTGAGGAATGGGTTTGAAAAAAGTTTCCTGGCAACTTTTTCTTGTATTCCAATTCAATTCCCATATAACCTCTTTGTCTTTAGTGCAACAATTTAGTAATGTCAAGCAAAACTGAGTGCAAGTAGGGTCAGCTCTAGGAAGTAATGTTCAGATTATATATGAATGCAATTATTCAACTTCCTTCAGTGAGAGATTATATACTTAGTAAAACAATTACTGTGGTTTTTGACGCACCACAGATCATCTAAACACACTTCAAAAATGCATGTATGAATAAATGTATAACTTTTGTCCTCAATTTACCCCTTCAGTTATTTTGTAAGAATGGATTCTAGTTGTTTTATTTTACAACAGTTTTCTGTTTACTAAATACAGTTAACAAAATGTATGCACTCTATTTTGTTAACTGTATTTGTCAGTCTATAATACGTTTTGTCGATTGTGAAAAGATTAAAGTCTTTTTTTTTAAATCACCAGTTACCTTGGATTTTTCATTGTAGAGCCGTACAAAGAAAGCTATCCTATCTGCAGAAGCTATCCTTAAGCAGAGACATATATAAAGATTAAATCCCTCATAGGCCGCTATTGCCAATCAGTGCTGAAGAACTGTGGGGTCGCCATTTTGGAAAGGTGTGTTTGGAAGGCTCAGTAAAGTATCAACACATTAAATCACTAGTATTTCACTGAAATCTGAACATTTCCATCTTTTGTGCTGCAAACTTTATCAATACAACCATAATAGCTACATATATCAGGAAACATGATTCAGCATAATAAAATATTTCTTAATGGAACTAAACAGTAATAATATTCTAATGGGATTTATATGTATAAGGCAAAAACAGAACCTATAATACAATTATATCTTTTTTATTTGTTAATATCCATCTACACATATTTATAACTATATATTCAGGCTTTGAATAACAAATATATTATAATGTATAATTTATTTAAAAAAGAATCTCTATCTATCTACTCTATCTCTTTCTTTTTATGTTTTTTGCTGTGTTTCTGCAGGTAAACAGCTTGTTATTGTAATGTAGCCTTATCTAAAGAAAATGCAGGCAATATTTGTATCAGCCTTTTTAGCTGGTTGGACACTTTCAGCCGATATCTAACATTAGCAGGCATTTTGCTGGCAGACATAATTTCAGTAATTGGAATTTTTAATTGAAAAATACCAGCAATAAGTTCATTCTAGTTATCTCCCAAGCCCTGATGTGATTAGCCTGTAAATTAAACAACAACATCCCACACATTGCTGAGGGATGTTTTTGGTTGTTTTGTTTTAGTCAAGTAGGTTGAAGGACTGCCCCAAGATGGAGATCACATTTTATGCTCCCTGCTATTTTTTGTGTCTCTCTTACTTTTTATTATTTTACTTATTTTACTGTCAGACACAGTAAGTGAGACCAATAAATCCTCTAAATGTATTATAAACAGACCCTATTTAAAAATGCAGGATAGTATGATAATAATGTTTCAGTGAAGAATCTTCAAGAAGCACTGCACTAAAAATGTTTTTATTTTTCAAATAAATCTATTCAAACACCCCTGCTATGCTATAGCTATATATAGCCAAATGGCTCTAGAAGACGCTTAACATACTACTTTTTTATTTTACTTGAAGTTTATAAAAAAAAGAAAAGTACAGCTCCTCCCTAACCACCACTCAGTCACAAAGATTTAACTCAGAATGGTGCATGCTTGCTCAGTTGAGCAGTAATGAGGAAAATCTGTGTAAATTAGTTGCCAGGCAACATGTTTTGTTCACGTCACTCCATTCAGCATAAACATACTGAACGACATAAACGATCTACTGAGCCTCTCCTCAGCTCTCACAGTGGCCAGTAATGGTCTGTGTAGGTGTGTGTATGTGCATACAGGTGCATGGTTTGGTAACTCAGCTGTGCCCGGTCATTTTAGTAATTTGTAAATTACATCATCAATAGAGCATGCTGGTTAAAAAACAAAAACAAAAAAACATCCATCATTGTTTGTATGTTGATTGCTGCCCAGCCTGCATCTGTCAACCCCGACACATCATTTATCTTTATTTGGTGGAAATACTAAGAGCAGAGACTCTAGAGGACCTGCTTTGCTTTGGTTTACTGTTTTGTTATATCTAAAGTGCTTAAAAATAGTATTATAATAAGACACTAAGACAAATCTTAGATTTTCAGTCACACAGAGATTTGATCTTTGGCTTGGCAACTTCAAGACATTTTAAGGTTCTCTTTTAAGAGTACTTTTTAAACATTAGGTTGTGGGTCACTGTGTTGTTGAACACAAAACATCATCACACTATCTAATAAAAACAAGGTTCTTTACAAGTCTTTGTTTACAGCTGTACAAGTTAGCAAAATATGATGCAATTTTACTATTGAAATAGATATTTTATTAATGTTTGTGCTTTGAATTTGCCAGAAAAATAAATTTCATGTGAGCAAAAGGTCTAATCAATAGTAACAAAGAGAATATTGAAAACTGGTGTGTAGCTAATTACCAGCTGGCTTATTTATCTCTTCTGATGAGGACAAGTAGCAATAATTTCTTTGTGTTCTTTACATAATGCAGAGCACACAAACCCACATTTTTTTGTGCTTTTTTCCAGTTATTACAACTCTCTAGTATAATGCACTTATTGTTTCAATTTGAGTTTTCATAGTATTTTTTTTTATGGAATAAGGCCTTTTGTGTACAGCAAGCGAGGAAAACAAGTTAGAGAAAGAAATAGACACAGCTGCAAAAACGCCAGCATAATTGAAAACACCTTCACTGTGTTTTCTTTCTAATTTTCTTAAAAATAAATAAATTCTCAAATTCAACACATTTTTTGTACATGCAAAATCTGTTGCTTTATTCATCAGTAGCACTTCAAACATTGTATGATATTTCTTGGGAATGATAGAAAATGACAGTCTCTCATCCATTGAGGGGAAACAACTTTATAGAGACCATTACAATATTCATTCCTCCCTGTCACTGGTTTGTGGACTGTACTGTGAAAGACTGATTGTCCGTCTCCTTCCAAGAAATCAGTCCTGCCTAAAGCGCAGTGGAGGACCACAGGGTGGTGCGAGACTAGGGAGAAATCTTTTAACCTGTGCCAGGAGATATCAACCAAAAAGGAGCATATGTTTACCCCTGAGGGCACCAATGATGGTAATGATGTGTGTTCGTGCCTATGTGAAATAAATTGTCAGGAATATGATAAATCTGTATCTACAGTTTGCACACTCACTGCTCTTTGGGTGGTTGTCTGGGAGTAGAGCTGTTTGACAGTCAAACAGCTCCTTTGGCTGGGTAGAAGAGTAACGAGAAGCACTTTTGTGTTGGTTACAGTCCAAATCATAAATTGTTGGCCAAGTTAGTACCTGTAAAGTAAGAATTTGACTTCTGCTTGACTTAATTGTCAATGTATAGATATCATAAATGTCAATCTATAAATTTGTATATATATATAATATACACTCACTGGCCACTTTATTAGGTACCCCATGCTAGAAACGGGTTGGACCCCCTTTTGCCTTCAGAACTGCCTCAATTCTTCGTGGCATAGATTCAACAAGGTGCTGGAAGCATTCCTCAGGGAGTTTGGTCCATATTGACATGATGGCATCACACAGTTGCTG
>NW_015150806.1:416352-470781 GCF_000732505.1 Cyprinodon variegatus
TATATATATATATATATATATATATATAGGCAGGTCCTAAGGGGCCAGCTCAATGGCAAGAATAAGTCTCAGGCAATAAATAACTATGCTCTACTAGTAATCAGATACCCTGCAGGAATAATAAGCTGGCCGAAGGAGGAGGAACAGGCCACAGATGTTAAGACACGAAAGCTCCTAACCATGCATGGAGGGTACCACCCCAAATCCAGTACCCTGAGACTGTACGGCAGCCGTAAGGAAGAAGACTGAGAACTAAGGGGCGAAAGAGCCACTATCTAGGATGAAACATCCAAGATCCATAAGTACATCAAGGACAAGGCTCAAACAGACGACATCCTCACTGAATGTCACAGACAATGGGGAACAGAAGATGAGGTGCCAGACATCATGGGAGGATAAGCCCCTACATGGGATGTTACACCAGAACATAATCGAAGTGACAGATATCAATCCTACCAATGGCTAGACAAAGCCGGATTGAAGGACAGCACAGAGGCAATCATCATGGCTGCACAGAAGCAGGCCCTAAGCCCCAGAGCAATAGAGGCCCAGATCTACCACACCAGACAAGACACCAGGTGCAGACTGTGCAAAGAGGCCCCTGAGACAATCCAGCACATAATTGCAGTGTGTAAGATGCTGGCAGGGAAAGCTTACATGGAGCGCCATAACCAAGTGGCTGGAATAGTACTGTATAAAGGAACATCTGTGCAGAGTATGGGCTGGAAAGCCCAAGGTCAAAGTAGGAAACACCTCCAAAGGCGATAGAGAATGACCAAGCCAAGATCCTGTGGGACTTCCAGATACAGACGGACCGAATGGTAATGGCAAACAGACCGGACATTGTAGTGGTAGACAAAAAGCAGAGGAAAGCCATTGTGGTTGACATAGCAATACAAAGTGACTGCAACATCAGGAAAAAAGAACATGTAAAAACTAGTGAAATACCACCATCTCAACACATTTGTGAAATAAATTCTGAAGAAGCAAATACCTAATAGTTATCTGATATGACTGACCAGCTCTTTTCCCTTGAGGGCATCTTGAATGCAACCCTCAGAGTTACACTTCTCTGGCAACATCTTTAGATGGATGTAACATTGCTAATACTAGCCGACATGGTGAAGTTAGCATATTCATTAAAACTCTGGTCTTTTATTGATCTGTCGTGTAAGGCTTGGTATTAATGCTCTGCAGGTGTTGAGCAAAGTAAAAGCCTGGTGGAGGAAACTGTTTGTGATTGCTGTTTTTTTTAAATAATACTCAGAATGGATTAACTCAGATGAAAAGTCCCAACAGGATGCTTCCAGGATGCGTGTGGTCTGCAAATATGTTAGCTGGTGAGTCAGGGAGCTGGTGATCAACTGACAGATTGTGACAAGCCTGTAAGCAAGGTTTGCTTCCAGTGGAGGGCATCTGGTGTTGAAGGCCAAAAACAAGACTGCAGTCCACCACCATGACCTTGTATACAGTCCTTGGAAAGTAGTGATGTTGCAGAACAAGGTCTTGACCCAAGTTAAGTAAATAGTCTGTTAACCTATTTGCCTGATGATCAAACTGCAAAGTGTTGAGCTGGAGGCTTGTCATACTTTTAGAGGATTCAGTATCAGCTTTCTCAAAAGACTTTATGATCACACTGATATTAGCACAACAGCAATGGTGCACATGTTAGGGACTGGGTTGATGCTGGACACTTTGAACCAGGAGGGAACCTCACATAGTTTTAAAGACTTAATTATCTATTTAAAGCTTTATTTATCCAAATGAAAATTAATGTAGAATTAAAGTGTATTTTTCAAAAGTGACTGGGCACATAAGTATCCCCTCTGAGTTAACCTGGGGGCCAGGTGGTCAGGGAGGTTCTCACACGAGGGGGAAACATCTGTGTTTTGGCACTGAAAATGTATTTTCACATCCTGCTTGGAGATCTTTCGATGGATCACTAAGCCCTAAGAAGAGGAGGGTGGTTGATGCATGTAGAGCTTTTTGTGTCAGAGTGAGATGTGGACAAGTTGGTGGGAGGTGGGAACAGCTGCTTATCAAATCTACAGTAGAAGCTGTTAAAGTGATTTGCCAGACAAGGGTAATGCTCAGGGTGGGGGGATGAGGTCCTGTCTTTGGTGATGTTCAAAAGGCCAATCCAAATTGATGTTAGGCTATCTGCTGTGAAGCTGTCTATCTGCTTTTTGCCAATAAGGAAGATGGATAAAAAGCTGGAATGGGAAAACTGCAGTAGCATATCATGCATTTATTTTAGCTCCCCAGATCTACTTTGTTCTGACATTTATCAATTCCTTACATTTTTTGTTCTAAAATGGAGAGGAGAGTAGTTCATGTATAATGTACCCGTGAGAATGAAAATGAATCAGCAAATGCTCTAGCTGTTTTCCTTTTTAACAAGAACTACACAATTAAAATATTGTCCATATTAAGATACTTTAATTTGATCTGATTCTCTCTCTCATCTCCTAAATTACTAGCATACATCTCTTGACATGTTAAGATATTGTTTCCCTTCAAATAGCTTTTCATATATACATTTACCCTTATACACTATGGTAAACAATAAAGTAACCATAACAAAATCAGATAATGTAATTATTGCTAGTAGGATATATAGATATATGATTTCAGAGTAAAGAAAAGGAAAAAGGATACTGAATGGGCTTTATCTACCAGGTCTTATCCAGCTGAAATAATTTTAGTAAAGTCATTAGAGTTAAGCTAACACTGTGAAGGTTGATATGTTAAATTTTAATGTTGTTTTATTCCTTATTTATGCTTTTTGATGGCTGTAACTATTGGCATTGTATTATTTTTACCATAACTTTTTCTTTTTAGATTAGATTAACTTTATTGTCCCAAAGGAAATTTGATTTGGGTACAGACTCGGGCTGCTACATAGGGAAAGTACACTGACATTTGCTTTACCACTTTAAAAATAAAAAAAAAAGTATATAAAATTGATTTTTAACCAAACGTATGCTATTGATTTCTACATCGATAGATACTTTTTCAATCAAATGTATTACACTTAAAACCTTATACGGCTATCTGGTGAAAATAATAAACAAATGGAGGTTAACCGAAGTTCTGTAAAAAAATATGCATTTATGGGCAGAAAAAGCAAATTTTTGTAAATGCATGACAATCTTTTCCCCTTGCTTTACTTTGTGGTGGGTAAAAATTCTAATATGTCAGCTTTACCAGAAATGGCTATCAGCGAGACCTCACCACTCTGTTCGATCTTATAGAAAAAGGATGGTGAACCAAACAAATCACAGACTTGTGTTTGAACAGTAGGATCGGGCACTGGTTCTTACATATCAGATGAAGGAGAACAACATAGAGTGGGCAGCAGAGGTTTGAGGATCATTAAATCACCTTCAAATAAGAGGTAGCAAATTATGTAAACAAAGGGTTGGAGCATGGATAGAACAAGCTGGATTGTCATAATTTTACAGCCGTGACATGAAATTGTTTCACTGGGGCACAAATAATTATAATTTCATTCTCCTTTCAGTATTAATGTGTTTTTCTAATATAAAAAAATACATACTGGTGTATTCTGTCCGTTATGTGCTCCATGCTGGAGCAGCCATTCAACATATTCTGTGATGAGTGTTCATTATATTGAGAAAAAATTCAGTTCGATCTCATCCATTATGAAGTGATAACATTACGGCTTCCCACCAAGAATTTCATTATTTATGAATTAAACTAAAAGCCTGCCACCCATTTATGTTATTTAATGGACTAAGGGCTTATTTGGGGATTTAAAAGAGGAGAAGAATAGGATGAAGGCTGAAGGAGCAGAGAAGAAAGGAGCGAACCCCTTTGAGAATCCAGTACAATGTGCTCTTATCTTTTCAAGGTCACTTTCAGTTTTCAATTGGGAGAATCTGACCTTATGCTGCTGCAAAAACTGTTTTCAGAGAACACAATTATTCAGATACATTTCCTGTAGGAATAGACTAGTTATTTAGTTTTATGGTAAAGATTCCCATTCCTCAACCATTATATTTAGGCCCATTCCTGCTCTTGGAACTGGTGTAACTTGGTCATATATAAAGGCTTCCTTGCTTACTCACCTTTTTAGTTTTACGTACAAGTTATCTACGAGGCTAGGATTAGCACAATGTAATGAGATCTCCAAACCACTGAATAAATCAAACTGTATTGTTGTTAAGTAATTTTAAAACTGACATGCAGTGCGCTTAAGTTTATCAGTCATTTAGAAGACCCGTTTTGGTTAAGTCTTTAACTTGTTAGCCAAATTTGTCTTAAAATTTACAAAATACATCACAATACGTTCTATTATTGAAGCACATTTGTCTCTCCTGCATTAAAACACCCTGAAAACATGATGCTGCCACACCTGTACTCCGCTATTGTGTTCTGAAGCTAATTAGACTTCCAGTTTTGCTCCAAATTTGATATTCATTACTGATGCCAACTTCAATTTTCACTTCATCCAATAACAGAACATCTACCAAAACATTAAATGCTTTATCCTCATATCTATTTTCAACTTGTAAATTGTTTTTTATTTCTGATTTGAACCACTGGATTCTTCTGTTCTGAGCGGCCTTTCAGTTTATATTAGTTCCAGACTCTTATCTGCGATAATGATACTGTTATGCTGGTCTCTGCTTATTACCTACATCTTCGCAATTTTCTATTTTTATGTTACACCAGGAAAAGTGTGTTTGAGATGTCCTTCAAAATACATCTTCCGCACTGATGTGTATCCAGTTATTGCTTGTTATCAGACACTAGCTTTGTCCTCATCATCTAGTGTTCCAAATTTATTTAAAAGTGAAAAAAAATTACAGTATATGTGTTCCATAAAAGTGAATATTATTTAAAAGCTGTTTAAACCAACAGTTTACTAAACAAAACAGATTATGTGGATATACACAGTCTGATGATTCAAGCTTTTAGTATTATTACCAACGATTTAGTATTTTTTTTAGTATTACTATTATAAACTTGCATCAGACCACAAAATTGGAATTAGATATTTAAGAAAAAAACTATGTGAAGGTTTCTTTTAAAGTATACTTGAAATCTGACAAGTAAGCTTCTTATTTATTATAAATTACATTTGACTTTATGTATAGGTTTGAATTAAAACAAAGTAACAAATGTCTTTCCCTTATTGGGAGTTTTAGGTATGTGGATTTTTTTTTACTTATTCATTATGTTTAATTATTTCTCATTAAATTATTTGCTATCACTATCAGCTCATTGAATTTTTTTTTTTATTTTGAAATAGGAGCTCTTATGGCTACTTAAATTTGTTTTAAGCTTGAGGAACAGCTATCAGAGGTTTATGGGCTGTGTGGCTTTACAGCAGCTCCAAAGCATGGCTCATTACCCAACTAATGTGGATAGAGGGTGACCCTGCTGACTCGCTCTCAGCTTGCTGTCCCCTGGGCTCTACAGCTATGCTATCCCCAAGGCTAAGGAGAATGCAAGGAAATGAGGAGTCAAGAAAGGTCAAAGTGAATCATAAGAATCACATATTTGCATGTCTGCATAATAGAGGTTTATTGTTTAGAAAAGAAAAATTCCTATATTATACAGCAATGAATAAGATGAAGATATGTATTTGTAAAATGTCTAGTCTGTGATCTCACGGATCCACATCCTTATACAACTGTGTTGATTAATGTGTTGTCTTGCTAGGCTGATGGCTGAATGGTAAAATGCAGATTACTTGACCAGTATTAACGCACGCCTACAGGCATTCAGCTCATCTGTGTGGGCGGCAATTTCGTAGGTGGCTGTTCAGCAGTTCCACATTGTTCTCCTGGCTGGTCTGACACACTTAATTTCCCATTTTTGTGTGCTACAGAAGGTCCTTCTAAAGAACTAATCAGGTAGTTCAGAGGGTTTGTGCTGTGTAATGTATTGAATAAACACATCAAAGTGTCAACATTTTATGGCTTTACTCCTGTGTTTTAGAATACCTATATGACCTGAAAGCTAGAGGAAAATTAACAATACTTGAAGGTGTTACTGGTACCATATTGCATTACTTATTCTCTATGGGAGGATCAGTGGACAAATTGTCAGAGGACTTTCTAATGCTGCAAAGATGCAAGCCAAATGGGAAATCCTGCATAGGTTATCATAAATTAAAATATTTTTTATCTACTATCTATCTATCTAGAGGCAAAAACCATTATTTTTGCTCTCTGATAGCTAATAGATATTTCAGTGATTTTGAAAAAGTAATTTGTTTTACTAGTTAAATTCTGAGAATAATATGATTGCTTTTTGTGCTGCCTGTTGAAGGAGTAATTACAGCTGAGGTCCCTGCAAATCTTCCTCAACCATTTAGGCCCAAGACACATTGCTAGCGTCTGAACCGTCATGCTCCAATTTGAGTTGTTATTTTTCTGACATGCTGGCTGCAAAGAGGGTCTTTCTATGTACCATCATATCACCAGCAAACATAAGCTGACCAGTAAACAACAACAAAAGATTGATGTTTCACTTACTCTGTTACCTGTAATCCTAAAATCCTTCCATTTATTGATTGTATATTTTTAAGTCTTTCTTGCTGGTTTTATGAACCAATAAATATGTGCTGTGTCCTTGTGGATGGATATACATTTAGAAAAACCTGAACGGTTTACCTTGTGAGTTAGAAATATAATTCAGTATTTTCCCCAAAGTGGATGAGAGTGGCCATAGAGTGGCCAAAGTATCTCTTTCTGTCTGATTAATGACAATCCTGTCAAATTGCTCCAGGTAGGAGTCTACCTTTGTTGGAACTACTTAGACACAGTTACATAGAATTACAAGTGGTATGCTCTGCTCCATATATGTCTCTGTATTCTAATATCTATGGACATCCTACATTCTGATTTTCTGTCGAAACAGACGGCAGATCTGGCATGTTTTGGCTTTCAAAACTGGTGTCGATACTTATTTTCCTGTTGGTTATTTTTTTCTTACAACATTTCTTCCCCTCTTTTAACATTCAATTAATTTGCAAGCATATAGCATACAGTAATGTTAGCAGCCAGTTTTATAGCAATAATATGCATACATCAATTTGCATACTTTTAAAGAGTGTCAATGATGGTCTACCCGACAGTTAGTATTCCAAGGTATATGTAGATCATAACATTGTAATAGCATTTGTCTAGGTTTCATCAGCGTAATCCTAAGTTAAAATGTTAACATAAACTGAATTTGCTTTTGAGACTGCAAATAAAAATCTTAAACTATACTTTTTGATGATATATGGACAATATAAACCAACCTTTGCCCATGAATGGGGACAATGGTGGCATAAGGGTAGAGGGCACAACAAGGAGGCCATACAAGGAGCTTTAATCCTGGACCTAAGTGTCTCTGGTTGAAATTCCGAACTGCATTTCTTCCCCAATGTCCATCTGCTAGGGCCACAGAACTTAACAAAAAAAAGGAAAATAACAATACTGAAAATACTTCATAATTGTTTTTTAATGTGTACTATACAAATACTTAAAGTGAAATGCTGCAGTTAATGTTAACAGAATAAATTAATTATAACCCAAACCCTAGCATCTGACTGATAAACTTGCACAGTGGCTCAGCTTCAGACAGATTTCATTGATAGGAGCAGTCAGTTGTTGTTCTGCACATCAATGCATAAAAAAAAATAAACCTCTGATGTATACATTAAGTTTATATATTATTATTTACTTTTTTAAATACAGCGCTTTTGATACTTCAAAGTAAGGATCTAAATTGCCAATGATCTAATCTTTGAAAAATTAACCAAGCACACGGAACTTTAATTTGAAGAAGTAATAATCAGTGGTTTTATTCTAAGGTCTGAATTGGAGAGAATTGATTGGAAAAAGTCCAATAAATGTATTACCTATTATCATAATTCCTTATAAATTTCCAGCATTTTGTTAGTGGTCATCTTGGTTGTGGCTGCTGAATTTGGTATGATACTAATGGTTTGTTTTAGTCATCTCCGGCAAAGTCATGGTCCTCAAATCCATGCAAAATCCCGGATGAAGAGTTTCCTAGCTCAGCGGAGCCTGAAATTGGCTTAAATAGAGAAAGAAGTGAGAGATCATCACCTTAGTGCGTCTTAAGGCAAAACACATTAGTCTTGCTTCCATTGTTACACTGCCGTTCTTTGGACTCTCATCTGTAGTTTGGAAATGCTACCTTAGATATCAGCTTCTTGCATTTTGCATGTAGCCCAAAAAGTTTCCATTTGATCTGCCCTTATTAAGGCTCTCTCTTCCACAATGTTTACTGTGTTCCCTACATACCCTGCAGCAAAAAGATCATCATGGACTTTTTATTGGTTTCTTTTAGCAGCTCAGCACTCTTTAATTCAATTCATTTTATTTATATAGTGCCATTCTTCCATAAAGGCTAGATTTTTGGAGTATTAGCTGCATGACCTAGAAATTCTTCCACCTTAGCTACAGATCTCCACGGGTCTGCCTTACCCAGGTTTGTATGGAGGCTTTTATAGTCTGATTTTTACTGATAAAAAAATATTGAATACAAATGTGCACCAAACTTTTTAGATTCAAACAGGCTTTTTCTTTGATTTAACGCTGTGTATTATGTATGCCTTTCTTCCATATGAAATACCAAAACAAATACTAATAGTTGTGTTGACTTTTGTACGTTAAAAATATAAAAAGGTTTAAAGGATGAAGAAAAAAAAAACACAAAATAAAAACCTAAAACAAATTGATAAGTATATAAATCTTTTAAGGGTACGGTTAGGTAATCTCCACACATTACTTTGCTTATTGGAACTGTCCAACTATAGGCCATTTGTTACCGAATTTACATTTAATATTGATAAATTGTATGTATTGGCCCCTATTTAGCAGCTGAGCCTTTTCCATTGCAGTGTTTCACAGTTTCTCTATATCTTGTGGAAGCAAATTATTATCACTACAGGGTGGATGGGTAAACCTTCATCAGTCAGTGGTAGAAAATAACATAATTTTCTCAAAATAGTTGAATTGTGTATGTTTAAGTCTCCTGTATAGCATAACTAGTACATGGGAACTTATCATTCAATAAAACTGGCATGCATCGATAAATAGTTGTTTATCAGTTAAATTTTTTTTGTATGCAACAAGTTGCATGTTTAAATATAAAGAATTGTTGATATTGAAGACAATAAGAACTCAAAACGGATGTTAATAAATTTAGACAGATTTGAGGGGGAAAAAAACAACATTGATCTAACAAGATATTTGTTGAAAATTAGAGGCTTTGGGAGAAAGATAGATGCAGTAAATATAAAAAAAAAAATACTGCAAATGAAAAATAAAGCTTAGCGATGTTGAGAATTTCCTGATAAAAGGATTCTTTCTTTGAGTTTGCAGAGTCAATTATGACTTGTTGGAGGAGAGTAAATACTGTGTAATTAATCTCTGTTTGTGTAACTAACTGTCTGTGTGGATTTACCTTCTCCTTCCAAGTGTAGAGGTACCATTTAAGATTAATGCCTCACTTTCTAGAACTTTCAGAAAGAGATCTGCTGCAAAACAAGTCTATAATTTAGCGTGAAATCTAATTTCAGTATGCTAGCAAAGGAGGAGCTGAAGCAAAGAGCCTTTATAGTATAAAACTGAACACCATAAATTCCAGACACAATAGTGATGTGAGACTCAGTCCTGAAGAAATGGGTTGGTGAGGTGGACTGCAGAAGGTTTTTGAGATAAACATATGTTTTTGTTTTTTTCGTGTAATTGTCTTTTGAAGAAATTAGACCATACAGTGGTTTATTTGTAATCATTATTTTTATGCTCTTGAGTTTATGGCTCAGAGTGTCCTTTCGATCGTCCTCATTTTTCTTCCCTGGATCCTTCTGTTCTGAGATCAGCATGTTATTTGCACATTATTTTTGTATGACACATCATACAATAATTAGCCTGAAAAACCATGCAAGTATCCACACAAAATGCTCTCAGACATGCACTTAGAAAGCACATTGAAAAATAAATATAACTTAGTTTTATTCTGAAACATTTGATCAAAGCTACCGACGATAAACCCATCCATCCAATGTTCTATGTCAGCTTAATCCTTGCATTTTTGTGGCTCTTTGATGTCAGCTTTCAGCAATCAAAGCAGCTAAAACCTTTTATTGGTTAGTATATTATTTTAATGTGTATATATATATCTATATATGAACAGTCTACATATTTCATAGAACTACTGCTTATATTGTGGCTTCTTTTTTGACATCCTGTGTAAACTGATGTTCCAGACAAGGCTCCATTTTTCTACATAGTGACCAAGGATTTGAATCATATAGAAGTACGAATTTCTCTTACATTAGAAATTGGAACATTTTATAACCTTTATTTCTAAAAATAAAAAAATAAAAACTTCTAAAAGAAAAATTGACTTGGGGCCAGACTGCAGGGCAGCACAGAAGCGCTGATTATGGCACCACAGGAGAAGATCATGAGCTCCAGAGCAATAAAAGCCGAGATCTCCAAAACCACGCAAGATCCCAAGTGCATGCACCATCTCACAGCAGGATGTAAGATAGTGGCAGGAATGGAATACATGGAAATTCACAACCGAGTAGCTGATATAATGTACAGAAACATCTGTGCAGAGTACAAACCAGAGACCCCCAGGTCAAAATGAGAGCCACCTCCCAGGGTGGTGGAGAAAGACAGAGCTAAGGTACTGTGGGATTTCCAGATAAAAACAGACTAAATATTTGTGGGCACACAACTAGATATTGTGATCATTGGTAAGCTGTTCAGGACAGCCATAGTGATCGATGTGACCATACCAAATGATAGAAACATCAGGAGGAAGGAACATAGGAAATTGGGGAAGTCCTAAGGAGCTCAGAGAAGCACTAGAGACCCTGGAAGGTAAAGGCAAATGTATTGCCCATGGTCATCGGAACGGTCAGTTACCCCCAGATACATGGAGAAACATCAGAGATCTCAGTCCAGAAATGCTCAGTTCTAGGGGCAGCTGAGATACTGTGATTAATTATTATATGTCTATATTACCTTTGTATTTATTAACATTTACAAACCAAAAAGTGGGGCATGCACAATTATTCAGCCCCGTTGAGCACATTATAAATATATTATTTATTGTTTTTTGTAAAACATTTGCACAATTTCCTGATGTCTCAATAATAGGTCCGTGTCATGGTTTGGGGGAAATGATACAGATGTTATGTGCAGCAATTTCCTTTGGCAACAATTGATTTATGGCCCCACAAAGCAGCTTTTGGGCTGTAATGAGCTGATTAACCTGCAAAACACATGGCTTTTGAGATCAGTCACATGACTCTGAATGTGAGCACAGATTATATCAGCTAATAAGTCTACCACGAATGTATGTCTTCGTACTGAACAACATGTCACTTGGGTCTTAACATGGTTTTTCTGAGATGCATAGAAGATGCATAGAGATCAAATTTCTGAGATGCATAGAAGACGAATGTGCAGATTTTGATGCACAGATTTTTTATCCAATCTCAGTACATTGAGGTGAATTCATAGTGTTCTTCAGCACATAGCTATGTTATTTTAACTTCAGCATTAATGTCACCATCTCAGTTTTTATAATTTGTTCATTAATGTCCTAACTATCTAAATACTTTTCTTGAGTATTAGCTTGAGTATGCTTCAAATAGATAACTACTATATGATTCAATTAATAAGAATTTATTTCAGACAACAATAAATTAATCAACCAAATACACTCAAGAGAGACCAGTTAATATCAACCTAACCAAACACCAATTTCCAAACTAACTACATTTACCTGAACATAAATAGAAACAAAAACCCTCCAAAAAATAAACCTGTCGGCATATACAGACAGAGAATTGACATCCATTAATTTAAATTGAAGAAGAATTACTTACTTTTCATACTCCCTCTCTAATTGCACTTAAATTACCTTAAAGCAGTCCTGTTATACTTCTATGTTTTCTATCCAATATTCACACTCAAAAAAAATATATATATATGCATATATACACAATTATATACACACATATATATATACGCTATACATACATTTCAACGAAAATATACATACCTACAAAACACATCAGGCAAAAATTCAGAATTATCCCCTTGTACATCGGCACTCAGCGTACTGTGAAACGTATGAAACGGAATGAACAAAAAAAATCTGTGAAATGGATTTCCTTTGTCCACTCGTTGGATCTTGAACAATTTCGAATTTAAGACTGATTTTTCATATTTTTTTTGTTTTTTTATACAGTGCCCTGTGAGTAAATACATTTGCATAACCTGTTGATTTTTATGTGAACCTACAGTAACGATATGGTTCCATTTTTGGCAATTTTCAGTAAGTGTTGTTTCTGCCGCCTTTTTCGTATACCATGCCCATATCTCTGCAGCCAGAATATGGACAGGGAGCTTAGGCAGGCAGATGCTGCTGTATAATTCCATCTTCACAGTGTGCCACTCACCCACTCAGGGCAGAAAAGAAGCTCCCACATTTTGTCTGCAAGAAGCAGGAATCAGATAGACAGATCTTCATTTACTCCTTAATGCCTCTCCTTCCACTTACAGTTGTACTCCAACCTCGTTCTGTACCTTTAAATCAAATAAGCGCAGAGAAATGCTTCCATGCACGGACATTTTTTCTACTGATTTTTTTTATTTTACCTTTAAACATTCATTAAGTAAACATATTATTTTCCTGATAGCTTTTCTAAATGATATGCCGCCAATCACTATTGATCCAAGTTCAGTTCATTGCAGGCCTAATCAGCAGTGCATCGTAGGTTATCTTCAGACACCCGGACAGGGAACACCTGGAAGGGAATTTCAATCAGCTTATGCCATACGTAATTAAATAGAAATAATTGGTTTCATTCCCATTGTCATCCTTTTATTCCACTATTGTGTGCCAGGTGCACACTCACATTATTCTGTCGCTTCCTTTTCTGTTTCTGTCTCCATTAACCATTCCAAAGTAATCTTTCTTTTTTTTCTTTTGTTGCCATCTTCCCCCTATTATGAAAAGTAAGTGGAGCCACATCCTCAGTGTGGTTGTCTGTATTCTATGTGATGTCTGTGTTGTAAGTAAGTGTGTTGCTGCCATCATCAGGCCGAAAAATAAAGCTGCACCTTGAAACCTGAGAGAAAACATATTCCCCAGACTTAGTTTTCTTTTTTTATTTAATTATGTGCACCAAGGGTAACTAAAAGTTTTCCAAACCCCAAACATTCCTGCTGTCTACAGTCTGATTTTGTCCCTTTTTCCCTTGAATCATGTTGAAATACTCTCTTCCTCACAGTGGTTGCATCATCAAGGTTGATTTCACCATTTTCCAAAAGCTTTTCATGCTGTTCTGCTCCGAGTGTGAAATGAATCCCCTTATTCTTTCCTCCATCAGCTGAAGCAAAGCGAAGCCAATGCAGACACCAAAGAGAAGCTCCCTTTACGACTCAGGATCTTTGAAAAGTTCCCCAACCGGCCTCAGATGGTGAAGATCTCAAAGCTCCCATCTGATTTCACAGTGCCCAGAATCAGGTATGCAATTGCAGGCAGAGATACAGTGTCTTAGAAAAAAATCTTACATTTTTTACATTATCTTCTTAGAACCCAAAGCTTTGAAGTAATTTATCAGGGTTTTATTTCAATTAATGCCAATCAGTGGTGCATAATTGAGAAATCATGAAATGAAAAATCATTTAGTGGTTTGCAACATTCTTTTTAAAGAAAATGTGTGATATGGATTTATATTCTCCCCGTTAGCTCTGATACCCTTAGGCTAAAACTAGTTGAAAGATTGCTCAGCCTGTTGGTAAATCGAGTACAAAACAACTCATTACTGATCTCAGAGGTTTGTAAGAGAACATTCATGAAAAACAGCATCATGAGGAAAAAGGGACCCAGGAAGCGATCAAACAGTTTTGGAAACATTTTAAGCTTAGTAATGTGATACAACAATATCTTAAGCTTATTGGTTAAAAGAAAAACAGCCTTTGCATGGCACTGCAGCTGCAATGAATGTCGCTTCATCCCATGTCATTGCACACTTGTTTCTGGAAATAACTAAATAAACAAAGATGTTACTGCTTTGCTTAAATACTACACATCAAAGGGACCATCTATATTTTAATTTCTCTTTTACAGCCATTACGAAATTCATTTATCAATCAGAAACATAACAAAATACATAGCAAAATACTTTTGCTCATTATATACTGTAATAATATCACATTATATGCCTGCTTTAAGATTTAAGAAAAAAGATGAGAAAATGTTTCACATGTTCTGCATGCAGATTGAAGCTAAAATCACTGTATCAAGACCTATTTTTCATTCAGCAAGAGAGCTGAATTCCACCCAGAGCAGCAGACTTTGTAATAAGTTTTAATATTAAGTTGGTGATTAGTGCACAGTGGGGTTATTTTGCTCCGTAAAGCTCAGACCTATACATTGGGCTTTTAAAAGAACAGCTTCCACTGATGCGTTGTGCAGCTGGATTTTCTCCTGTGCAGTTTAGTTTTTTAAAACATATTTGTGTACATTGTCTTTACGAATGTATGTGGTTGTCTTGAAATAAAATTCACTGTTATTGTGTTTGTTGTGCGTTCTAGAGAGAGTTTCATGAAGCAGTTTATTGATCGTCAGCAGCAGGATACCAGCTGTTTGTTCCGCCGTCTCCCCTCGGCTTCATCCTCCTCGTGTGACCACTCCAAACGCTCGGCCATCGAAGACAACAAGTATATTGACCAAAAGGTAGATACGAGTGCTGCATCTAATCACACATCACGTCCTCCTCTGTTTTTGCTTTCTTTCTCTTGAACACCTTTGCAGAATACCCTAGAGACCAAAGCTCTGTCTTCAGACGATGAATAATAATTTGGGGTTTCTATGAAATTTAAAACTGTATTGGTTGGATTTTGATTTTCTTCAGTTCTGAAAAACTCTGAATAACATAAATGGCATAAAAAAATGTCTTAAATTGTTTCACCAATGATTATTTTATCCATCCATCCATCCATTGTGATCCATAGAAGTGTGTAAACTTATAACTAATAACTGTAACCCCATATTATATCTTGGAATAAATTCAACAAAATGTAATAATTCTGCACTATGTCTGCAGCTTTGTTTATGGCGTTGTTTTAATATAATTAATCACATCTGAACAAGCTTGCAGTTCTTGTCTGCTCACAATTTGTTCTCTTAGCTTCGCAGATCAATTTTTAGCATTCGAGCCCGCAACCTTCTGGAGAAAGAGACGACGATTAATAAAATCCTACGGTAAGAATTACAATTTCTACCACAGTAGGTGGAAGATTTGGGGATCTTATGTTTTGCTTTGATATGATAGACTGTGACTCTTAGGCAAAATGTATTTGCAGTATTGCAGTATATGAAATAGATGGGCTTTAGTCGGGAAAAAAAAAAAAAGTTCTACCCCACAATTCTGTTTGAATATTGAACTAAAAAGATTTGCTTCTGAATAGCCTTAAAGAAGTGTAATTTAAAGCATATATATTTCTACTGTGCATTGTTACAGGATCAATACAAAGCAGTTGACTGTTTTCTTTTGAGAACCATGTGCAGGTGGAACTTTTGTATTTTTTTCTTTTCTGACAAATGGAACAAAAGCCTTTGTGTTTGATTTTTTTAAGGAAACGCGCTTTATGAGTACAGGTGCCTGTATGAGTTTAGGTGCTAACAGACCTTGGAAGTATGGAAGACATGTCAAGCATTCTTTCATTAAGGCACATTCATTATGATTATTTATTATGCCAATCATTAAAATATCTTAACTTAACACTACATTTTACATCAAATTTTTTGTTAATCCTTAAAACCTCCTTAAAATCCTCAGAAAAACAAAGATTGTATCAGAGTGAGGCTTGATGATGTGATGTTTGGTTTGATTATTAAGATTTATTCTAACATGCTGTCCCAGTTCAGTCAAGAGCTGCAAAGATTAATCCAGTGGCACTTCACAGCACAGATGGCTTATGACACAAAGCACATCCTGAGCTCTGTTTTGAAAGAATAAGTTTTAAAAATGTCAAATTTGTCACTTGACCAGAAGAAAGCTTATAATTATTTGTAAGAGCAAAATGGCAAGAGCATTTGAAAAAGTCCAAGGATGGAGGGTGCACACAGGAAATAATCAGAGCTACCCAGGGTTGAAATTAATCTTTATTTCTAATTCTCTGTACTTTCATTTAAATTAATGGTCGGTCATGCTAAAAAAAAGATTTTACATGTATTTTTGTTTAGATTCTAAAATTATGTCTATGATGCCCCACAAAAATAGTCTCCAATGTGGAAGATTGCTTATCACTTTCTTTCCGGACTGATAATGTAGAAACATCAGACATACTGTAGCTTTGTCACACCAGGAGTGCCACTTGTGGATGTTTCTCTCTTTTTTTTTTTACACACAGAAACACCTACACACTCAGTGCCACTTCAATCTACTGTCGCAAAGAACTAAAAGGATAATTTGCTGTTCAGCATGGCAGAGACGGCACTAAGTGGAGATTAGATGGCAAATACTGTGTCCAGTCTGCACCTCCCTCCCCACCGCCCCAATGTTCTGTCTGTCTGAGAGACGGACAGCAGATCAGGAGTCATAACACGTTCTGTCTGGCTCGCCACCTTCCACACAAGCCTGCAATTAGGCCCGAATACCAACATATGCAAACTCACACTCTCCAGCAGAAGCAGCAATTCAGCCACACTTTTGATCAATAAACAAGGAATCTCTCCGGTCACTATAAATAAAATAAAGTGTCAGTCTCTGAAAGTGAGCTCTCTTTTGGCTTTTTGAAATAATTGAAGCTCTTTTTCTCAACAACACAAAAACAAACTGCCACTTACCTTATGGGCCCAGAAAAATATAAAGTAGCTTTATAGTTTTCGGATGACTTTATCTATATTATATTTCCTTAAATCACAGTTACAAACCTTTATGTACATTTTGGTGATTGTCTGGGATAGAACAAATAGAATCAAGCCATAGGTGCATTTCTTCCATCTCCTGAACTAAACATTATTTCTCCATAACTTTTTATTGTTTATTTTATTTTTTATACAGCTCAGACCTGCCACTTCAGATTGTGTAAAAAATGTAGAGTAAAGTCTAAGCGTCTGTAAGCGCATTCATTTATAAATCTGAGCATACGTGCTTTAAAATATGCTAATTGTATTGTTAAACATTCTTTAAAAAGTTTCGATGAGAATATTTGATTTTTAGGATAACCCATATAAACTTACCTTATTCCTAAAAAAGGTTACTGCAGTGAACATGCAGCTTAAATCACAATCTTCTTCCTTGATTTCCACCTTCTTACTGCAGCTCCCTCTATAGTACTGTATCACTACATAACCACTGGAAAGCACTATGAGGCTGCCACTACTGTGGTTCACCATAGGGGTTGTGTTCTCACACATGGACTGGTTTCTTATAGAGACATTAAAGGAAAGGTTTCGTGTTGCAAATCCATATTATCCTGTTCAGAGTATAAATATTTTTAAAGTTAGTTGTTGAGCTTTAACACATTTGAGGTTAATGCTTTTTCAAGGCAATGTGCAATAAAAAAAGCAGTTGATCAGGAAATCTGAGCAGTTCAAGGTGTTTTGATGCATTTTTCAGCCACCATTTGATTTATATAGAGTGAATCCTTGTGTCTCTTTCCCAGGGCTTGTACCAGGCAGCGGATGTTAAGCGGGTCCTTTGAAGGCCAGCCAGCCAAAGAGCGCTCAATACTCAGTGTGCAGCACCACATACGACAAGAACGCAGGTCTGGCACATGTACATACGCAGGCACACTGCATAAAGCATAAATGCTCCTAATCTCTCCTTATTGTTTCTGCAGATCTCTACGACATGGTTCCACCAGTCAGAGGATCAGCCGGGGGAAGTCACTGGAAACGCTCACCCAGGATGTAAGCACAAAATTACATCCTATTCTTTTTTTTCTTTTTAGCATCTCACAAAGGCTCTTCATGGATAAAGCCATGTTAGTGTTTGCTTGCAAGCAAAATTGTAGGCACAAATATAGTAAGTTTGTTGTTTTTAACTACGTAAAATCAAAGAAATAAGGTGCTTTACCCTGTTTTTCCCAGCATTCCAGTACAGTGCGCTACCGTAATGCCCAGAGGGAGGACAGTGAGATCAAGATGATTCAAGAAAAGAAAGAACAGGCAGAAATGAAAAGGTATTTGCAGTAGAAAAGATTCCTTTCAGTGAAATTACAAACTTCTTTATGGTGGTTTCTCTTTATTCCTTAAAGTTTATATGCTTGCCCTTTAATCCCTGTGCTTATCTGTACAGAAAAGTTCAAGAGGAGGAGCTGAGGGAGAACCATCCTTACTTTGATAAGCCTCTCTTTATTGTGGGCCGGGAGCATCGCTTCAGGAACTTCTGCAGGGTGATTGTTCGGGCTCGCTTCAATGCGTAAGATTTGTCCAAAAAATACTTTTTTGTCTGTTTCCAGTTTTCTTTGGAAAGAAATCAGTTCTTATATTTCGCATTATATTTACATTGAATAATGAAAAATTATGTAGCCCTCCTTATGTATTGTAAAACCATATTTTTTTTTAATACTTAGATCAAAAACTGACCCAATAACAGGAGCAGTGAAGAACACCAAATACCACCAGCTCTAGTAAGTTTGTCTGCTGTTTTTTTTTTTTTTTTTCTACAAAACGTTGCACAGGATTAAAACTTAAAAAAGTTCAGCTGCCCCAAGCAAAGAGAAAAAAAAACGTATGCAAAACATAGACACATGTATATATATATATATATATATATATATATATAGGCTTTCAGGACTGCTGTAGAGTTGGTGTTTCCAACATATTCAATGTTGTTTGTTTTTTTCAAATGGCTCATATAGCTCTGCTAATGTGTTTGTCCTCAAAGTGATCTTCTGGGCTTAGTCACCTATCTGGACTGGGTGATGATTGTGGTGACCATCTGTTCTTGCATCTCCATGATGTTTGAATCACCATTTACCAGGGTTATGCACGTCCCAACTCTGCAGGTATTCTAATCCAGATGGTGTGTCGGCCACATTTACTGAGAAAAGGATTCATTGAAACAGATGTTGCTCTAATTATTGTCTGTTTCAGATTGGGGAGTATGTGTTTGTGATATTTATGAGCATTGAGCTTAACCTAAAGATCATGGCGGATGGGCTGTTCTTTACCCCCACGGCCGTCATCAGGGACTTCGGAGGGGTGATGGACATCTTCATCTATCTTGTAAGAAGTTCCATCTGAAAAAAAGTTACATTAGCTATCACAAGAAATTACTTACAATACATAAAGTTTTTTTTTTTATATAAAACTAGCAGACAATGAAAATATTGTTACCCTCTCTGCTTTGGGTCTTTAAAATGTTCATGAACAAAAAACAGTAAAACAAACTCATGGCATTGTATAAGTTTTCCCCTCGGCTCAAAATTGTACTTCTGTCATTATTTAGCATCTTCATCTCCTCATAGATTTGAACTTTAAGTTCTTGAACAAGTTAAAAGGGTTTTATAAATCAGATTTCTTGTCAGCAAGTGTGTTGTTTATCAGCCAGAGGGATAAAAGTGTTGTTGCAATAAAATGAGTCATCTTGAAAAGCAATTAGCTGTAATTTAGGACGTTTTAAAGCTGAAAAGCAAACTGGATGACTGGGCTTAATGCTTTTGTGTTTGAAATATATTTCTGCTCCAACTTCAGTAACAGACATTAAAAAAAAATGCTGAATTTCTGTTTCAAAGTGTAACTGATTACAAATCGAAGTACATTAATGTGAGCAGCACACTTGCATGACTTTTGATTGGTGTAGGAAGGAAACCAATTTGATTTAACATGTATGATTTGTCTGATTTGAAGAGATTAATTGGGTTCCAAATTTATTTGATACATTTTCCAATGGTATATATATCCAACCTGCAAAGAAAAAAAATATCCTCAAGTTGTAGTATTTCCAGCATTTATATTTTCAGTTTTGTAGAACATCCTGAAACTTAAACTTGTTCTTAAGGTAAATCTAATAATTTGGAAATTTGACTTTGAAAAAGTCTGAAATGTATGGATTAAGACTTGTCATTCCATTGACAACCTTTTTTGACCAAATGGTATTTTGTTTGTTGGTAACATTAGAAACCATCATACAATCACACAAATAATTGCACAGATAAGTGATAAGACAGCAGAATAACAGAGAAATGCAAAAGGTTAAAAAGAGATTGATTTAAAGCTTGCTTAGGACTACAACTGCTTAGCTATGCTGACATTTCCCGATCCAGTAATGACATGTAACCAATTGGTTTACACCCTTATTTTTACCATCTACATCTAGCCTCTTTTTTTAAATCCCAGTTAAGCAAAGTAGAAAGTTAAAAATAGCATAAAGTTTGTTAAACTCCTCTATCTGCTTTGCTTTGCTCTGACTGTAGGTGAGTTTGATCTTTCTCTGCTGGCTCCCCACCGACGTCCCTCCTGAGTCCGGAGCTCAGCTGCTGATGATGCTGCGCTGCCTCCGTCCGCTCAGGATCTTCAAGCTGGTTCCTCAGATGAGAAAGGTTGTGCGGGAGGTTCTTAAAGGATTCAAGGAGATTTTCCTGGTTAGTGGTCAAGTACATCTATTGAAAACGGGACTTTATTTGTTTTTTTCTCTTTAAATCTTCAGTATAAAGTGGCTTGATGGGTAATGTGCATTATGTTCAGCTGTCTGCCTTACATTTTTTTGTTAACTCTCCTCCAGGTTTCTATTCTGCTACTCACGCTGATGCTGGTGTTTGCAAGCTTTGGAGTTCAGCTGTTTGCTGGAAAGCTAGCCAAATGCAACGACCCACGAATCCTCAAACGGGTACTGAAAGAAACATGATCTCCTTATAAACCTTCCCTTTCCAGCCCCACACTTCCTGTGCAGAAACTCTGTCTGAATGACTAAATATTGTTCCCTCCAGTTAAATCCAGCCCTTCTGCTGTATCTGTACCAAAAAAAGTCGCAATGCTTTCTTTTAATTTTTTTTATTATTTTTCTTATCTTATGCTGACTTTATTCTATAATTCTTAAAGAGGCTTTTTAAAAAAGATAATTACCATTTAGCTTACTGTTTATAGGCTTACTATGGTTTACTATGATAAGCAAATAGCTAGTAAAATGTAATCATCTGTTTGCTATAATTGTTCATATATCAATATTTCCATGTGGGAATTATCACTTTAAATTCAAATATTAGACTGTACAGTATTTTTATCACACAATTACATCATGCTTGTTATTAAGGACAAGAGTATTAAGATGTAGCATTTATTTATATATTGCAATCAGTAAACTTTTTTTTTAATGGGCAAGTTTGCATTTTCCCCATTTAAATGAAAACTCTAAAGCTATAAAACCAACAATTTTCTTCCTCTAAATCCATAACTTAAACAGATACTATATTATCTTTTGCATATTTCTTTCTATTTGTTAATAAAATACAGTTGTTAAAATAAATCATTCAACTAATATATGTATATGAACTTGGAATTCCTTTATTTTTACTTGAAAACTATTACCTCTAGAGGAATTTTTTTATCTTTCTTTTCATAAAGGTTTCATAAATTTAAATGTCAATCATCAGGTCACAGCCTAAAGAAAACAACAAATCTGTAGCAGCCAGTGTTTGTGTTTCACTTCATTTTTTTTCCCTTTTTGTTCACCTGTGTGATGGTACACAGGAGGATTGCTATGGTATCTTCCGGATAAATGTCAGTGTTTCCAGAAACCTCAACCTGAAGCTGAAGGCCGAGGAGAAGAAACCAGGTTTCTGGGTACCAAGAGTCTGGTAGGACTTGTATTAGATATTCTTTCATATAAAGTCACTTTGCAGAGCTACTGGATGTATAATCAAATCTTCTCATGCTCCAGGGCCAACCCACGAAATTTTAATTTCGACAACGTAGGCAATGCTATGTTGGCTCTCTTTGAAGTCTTGTCCCTCAAAGGCTGGGTAGAGGTCCGAGATGTCATCATTCATCGTGTTGGGCCGGTAATAATCTTTCTACAATCTTCAGCTTTTTCTTTTTTTTTTCTATATTTAACTGAAAGATCTCTACTTGCCTTTAATCTGTACCCCTCTGTCTCTGCAGATACATGGCATCTACATCCATGTCTTTGTATTTCTGGGTTGCATGATCGGCCTGACGCTATTCGTTGGAGTTGTCATAGCAAACTTCAATGAGAATAAAGTAAATGCAACGTATATAAATATGTACGATTATGGAGCAATTGCTGCCAGTATAGTGGCTGTGTTTTGCTCCTCAGACCATCAAATACCTCCGCTTTATTATTTCAAATATTTTATCTCTGACTGTCAGGGTACTGCCCTCCTAACGGTGGACCAGAGGAGATGGGAGGATCTGAAGAGCCGATTGAAAATAGCCCAACCACTCCATCTGCCCCCCCGTCCAGGTAGAACAAAGAGAACTAGAAAGCAAATATGAACATCATAGGCGTTGCAAATACCTACAGAATGCAATACAGAGCTAAAGCATCAAGCTTAAAATTATGTTCCATGATTCTGTATACTATGAGCATCTGCAGCACTAAATCATATTTAATAGTCCTTGTTTTTGGCTGTGGATCGGTGCCTTGAGGAAATAATTGTAACATTTAAATGATGACTAGCAGCAGTAACATGACTGAATATGAGGCAGATCTAGCAAATGACTTCGACACTGCATGTCACACTCTTCTATGGAGGAATTAATCCCATTTTCACAACTCACTTCAATTAAACTCATCTCTCTGAGGTACATGTCTGCTTATACAGTTCAGTTTTCTTTTATGTGTGTCTAAATGTTAAGCATAGGGAAACACTCATTGATTGAGTTTCACCACAGAGTCGCACTGCTACCCTCGCTTATGTGACTCGAGTCATGGGAACAAGTTGAGGCGCCTTGGAGGCAGTGTGGGAAATTGCCTGTTAGTAAAGGCAGGGCTGAGAACTAACAGGAAATCAATAGCTGTGGATTTAGTCAGCAGTGCAGCTTACCCCAGCTTTAACAACCGGACTGATCCACATCCAGAGGTGCTCACTCACCGCCGGCGAGCCATTACAGCACTGAGCTGCTCCACTACGTGATCATGCCGGCAAAATGGGTCTGTGGTCAGCATTTATACTTTACAGAAAGAGCTGGACCTATTTGAAGGTGTGTTAAGTGTTGCATTTATATTGAAATAGCAGAGTTGATTTAACACAGATCTCTGTTAGTAACACTAATTTTTTTTGGTCCTAATTGAATGATGAATTCATTCAGAGTTAAATGCAAACAAAGTGTGAAATGAATTCTTTTTAAAACCTTGCAGAGTTGACAGAAGATAGCTGCATCCAATCTATTATACCTCACTGTGATTTCATTGCCTCCAGTAAGATTGTAAAACTTGGTAAATGTGCTTGTTGGATAGATGATGCCACTTAAAATTGTGTTTGACTGGTTGAAATTATTGCCCTAAAGCAAACATTAAAGCCTGACTGTGTCATTTGCCAAATTTGGGTTATTTTTGTTAACAATATTTCCTGAAAAGACATTTATGAGCTTTCACCCATACGTCTCTGAATAAAAGTTTGAGAAAGCAGCATAACAGAAGTTTGTTCTTAATTAGACTTAGCAGTCCACACTCTACCTTCCAGAAGATGGCCAGAAATGCCACCTTGTGGCCAATATAGGATACTACACTAACAAAATGTGAGAAAAATAAAAATGCAAGGTGAAAGTATTTTAGATTCTGTAACCTGTTCACTTTTTGTCTTATCAATGTTAGATTTTTTTTAACCTAATTTTGTTTTTTTTTTTTTACAAAAAACAACAAAACCTAAATGAAATCCAATGTTAACTTCAAGTCATCCCATAGATTATTTTTTTAAATTTAAGTCTAACCTTTGACTTGTCCACTAAAACCTAAATATACTCTGATCAGAACCTTTCTATTTCAGCTCTGGGTGAGAGTTATGCTTCCTGTAAGGGTGAAAGGTGAGGCATTTCTTTGTAGGTTTTTTCAGCCTTTGACAGTTTTTTTCCCAAGATTTCCATGTTTTTCATCCAGCCTCTCTTAGGTTATGTCTTTACCAGCTCTGCACATTGCGTTACCCATTTTAGTAGCTCAGTCTCAGTCAGATGGATGGTGAACATGGGCTCAGTGCGTTATTGAAGGTGGGAAGCCTAGTGGTTAGGGCATAGAGCTTGGAATCCAGAGGTTTTGAGATCGAGCCCCAGTCCCACAGACTGCCACTCTGGGTCTCTGTGCAAGACCCTTAACCACACACTGCTCCACAGACGCCCCACGATGGCATACGACTGCTCCTCAAGGGATGGGTTAAATGCAGGAGTAAATTTCTCCAATGTGACATCAATTAAGGTCAATTATTATTTTTATACTGACCTACTTAGCGTCAACTATTCTACCATCTAAAACAAACTTTCTGGTAATGTACACCATTATGTAGCTCAACCAATCCTCCTGTCAACTCCAACTAAATTCAAACAAAACAAACAAACACACCCCCCACCCACCAATCAAGCAACACTCAAAACAAAACAAAAAAAATAACAGGCAGTGGTAATAACAAAGTAAAATCAGAACAATTAAAGCAGACCTAATGCTTTTGCAAGTCACATCAATGACTGTTTGCCTTTTTTGTAGAAAATAGATTATCTAAGCATATTTGTTCTGTTGACAGAAAATGGAGGTTTTCGAGCCAAGATGTATGACATCACTCAGCACCCCTTCTTCAAACGGGGGATTGCTGTCTTGGTGTTGGCACAATCTGTCTTGCTGTCAGTTAAGGTAATGTCTAAATCCTAATATTGCCCTCCAAATATTTACATTGCACTACTACACTAAATTTGTACATTTCATAATACATTTATCATTTGTTTGTCTATTACCGCAAAGTTTTATAAAATGTGTTTCTCTCCTTCCCAGTGGGATGTTGATGATGATCAAGTGACTTTTCCTCTTGCCACCATGTCTGTAGTCTTCACCTTCATATTTGTTCTTGAGGTAAACCTTCTGTTTTGACATCTGTCTTAGTTTTATTTCATTCTCTTCCTCGAATACAGACCTTTTTTGTGTTTTGTAGGTGACAATGAAGCTGATAGCCATGTCTCCAGCTGGATACTGGCAGAGCAGAAGAAATCGTTATGATCTGTTGGTCACTTCACTGGGTGTCATTTGGATAGTTCTGCATTTTTCCTTACTGGTAAGAGAAATTTTTGTTTTTTTTAACAAGGGAAATGTATTTTATAACATATTTATAGCACATTTAACTGTTTGTTTTCCCCCTCCTAGAATGCGTACACATACATGATGGGTACGTGTGTAATCGTCTTCAGGTTCTTCACAATATGTGGGAAACATGTGAGTACTTTACCTCAAAGTCACCCCCCTTCATCCTCATAAATAATTTCTGCCAGAGTATAAAATGCTGTGGCTCTTAATGCTTCTATATGACCCATGAAGGTGACACTGAAGATGCTGCTGCTGACTGTAGTGGTAAGCATGTACAAGAGCTTCTTCATCATCGTGGGCATGTTTCTCCTCCTCCTGTGCTACGCTTTCGCTGGAGTTGTTCTCTTTGGAACGGTCAAATACGGCGAGAACATCAACCGGTAACTGTTACATATTTCCTGACCTCTGAGGTTTTCATTTTTTTCTGCTTTGTAATAAGTACTGCAATCTTTAGAAGCATCAAATAATGTGTTCTTTGCATTGCTTGATTTTATTTTTCTTTATTTTCCATACAAATGGCAGGCATGCAAACTTCTCCACAGCAGGCAAAGCCATCACTGTTCTCTTTCGTATTGTCACAGGAGAAGATTGGAATAAAATCATGCATGACTGCATGGTAAGAAAGGCTGGAAACTCTGCACATCTCCATACACTAGATTGGTGTGAGAACATATTAAAGGGACATGCATTAGTGAAGTAAGAAGAAAAGCTGTTGCTTAAAAACAGCAGAATAATTGGATCATTGTTAATGCTCAGGTAAAGGCCAAACTACTAATAGTTATATAAATTGATCAAGATCGTCTCAAGAGGCAAATCAGAGATAACTCATAAGATAGAGCACTGTAAAAAAAAAAAAAAACAAATAAAAAATTGGTGACAGTAGATTATAATATAATGTGATCCAACAAGATGGTTTATTCTGGCACAATTGAAAAGAAAAATGCAATGTTTTTAGAAATAAAACATTTTTGATCTGCAATAAATCTCCACCCAGTAGTTTGGCAAACCCATTTTTGATCACATTTTGAAGAATTACTAGGTCAGCGAACCAGGGATTGAGCTTTAGTGCTCTCTCAAAAAAAGTCAACCCAAATACAGACCTTCCCAGCAAGCACAGATAAAATATTATTTATTTTCAAGAATAATGAAGCCTTTAACTTCACAGACTGGTTCACTGAATTTGGTAACTCAAGATCAGACTCAGCTAGCTTTTAATACTCATCATTAGTGACAGTAATTACCATTTTAATTATTGCTAACTTCCTATCTTACAACAGATCATATGATAATTTACTGCTGTCCAAATTACCCTTACCTCCAGGTCAGTAGTTTTAGATTAGCATTTACAACCAGTAGAAAACATTACAATGTTTTTGTTTTTTTAAACACTCTGCTTACACACTGATAAATGGGTTTTAGCAGTTTAGACTCAATTTCAACATGTTACATTGTAACTTTTTGCTTGGCGAATAAAATATGTTACTAGAAAAAGTCTTCATGATTTGCTTGTTTTTTTTTTATGGTTCCAGGTTCAGCCCCCATTCTGCACCCCTGATACATATCGCTACTGGGAAACTGACTGTGGCAACTACGCTGGAGCATTGATTTACTTCTGTTCATTCTACGTTATTATAGCATACATTATGCTCAACCTACTTGTAGGTCCGTGTTGTTTTTTGCACCTGTTTTGTGTATTTTGTTCATATTTTAATTGCAGTCAGCTCATCGCTGGAGGCTTTTTTTGTTACAGGATGAAGTTTTATGAAGTTCAGGTTAATTATGTGTCAATTTAAGTGATATGCCTTAAAGACATGTAATGTAAAGTATATTTTGATATACATCTAAACTAGCAGAAACTCTAGTTCTTAGTTTATTTTATGTTCTCGGGGATGAAAGTCATGTTGTCACCATAACAATTCAACGGAGAAGATGGTAGAAAAAGGCAGAGTAATACAGTAATTTAAAATGCAAACTTCTGAATTTGAATATTTCTATAAAGATTTATAAAAAAAAAAACACGACTAACTGTGGGGTATTAGCAGGATTATATTGTCTCAGTCATCATAGACTTCCAATTCAGTGCTGCATTACTGTAAGTTTCTGCAGAATAACTTAATATGCTGCTCTCCTACAGGATTAACCTTGTTAAGGTTTAAAATGTCATCATCAAAGTGGAAAAAGAGAAACAGCTATAATCATTTGTTATGACTAGTGTTTTAGTTTCTCTTAATATGACTCTCCCTCTGCAGCTGCATTGGAATATTTGGGAACAAGCATGTCCCAAAACACATGCAGACAATTATATGTAGCTGCCAGAAGCCCTTGTTTAATGAAAAAATGAAAAACACTTTGATGTTTAGGAACCTATGAGATTAACAAGTAATGTACCTAACCTATAATAAAGTTATTTAAACCATGGATGTAAAAATAGACAACACGCTGCACCACAAATAAGAGGAGCTCTTTTATTATATTTTGACTTGAAATGCTAATATTTAAAAATCCCAATAATTTGGATTGGTCAGCGACATCCTTTGAAACGTGTGAATAATTGGATAGGTGCAAGGAACTATTAAGTTAAAAACAATATCTCCACTGGTGCCGATCCATATTTTAAATATGATTTATTAAAAAGTTTTAAAGTAAGCATTCTAAAAACATTTATTTGATGTTATGCTGCTAAATGTAAGCTGGATGGAAAGATACAAATATGACAAGAAATCTTAAACTGTTCAATCCATCAATACAGAAATTTTATTTTTTTACATTTATTTTCTGACTAATAAACATCACAACATTTTCTATTTTAGTCTCTAAGATTTGTGGCATTATGATCTGGATTGAGGAGAAGATTTTGTTCTACATTTCTCACCCTTTGTTCTCCTTTTTTAAGAATGCAAAAGGGATTTGATTGGTCTGAGATGGATCTTGTTACTAAACTGCCATTAAATATTGAGTGCAGAATTTCTATAGAATCTGTTCAACCCATTGTTGGTTGCAAATAATCCATTCATTTTCATATTGATTACTCTGTTACAGGAGAGAAACAGAACCTCCACATAAACACTTGATAACTCTCATTTAAAATTCTCCTCAAATGTTCTTTGCACCATCTATAAGAAGCCAAATACATATTTCTGTAATGTTGATATTAAATAGATTCAGTGCTGATTTATTAATTTAGAAATATATATTTACATAAGAATTACGAAATATTTCACTTCTACACTTCGTGTCTGTTACCAGAGCTGCAATTTTAAATACAATAGACCAATTTGGACTGATCATTTTGAATATGTTGTGGCAATGCCAGCTATATATAAAGTACTATCCTATTTCTTTTGCTGCAGCCATTATTGTGGAGAACTTTTCTCTCTTCTACTCCACTGAAGAAGACCAGCTGCTGAGCTATAATGACCTGAGGCACTTCCAAATCATCTGGAACATGGTGGATGACAAACGGGAGGTGAGAAATTAGCAATGGCAGGAAGGATGTTAAGACTATATAGGACACCAATATAGAGAGGATATATAATATCAGCGGAAGGTGAGGAGAGGAGTGCAGTTTTCAGTAATAGGAGTGAAAGTTATTAGTGCAGCGGGTCTTTAATTAAAGGTGAGATTCCTTTCGTTATGATCGTGATATAATTGCAGCATCTACTTGTTCATTTCCTTTGAAAGGCATGGGTAGCAGCTGTAGATCTGCTTTTTCTGCATGCCTTTATTAAATCGTCATGATTTTGTTCTTAGTTGGGACATTTTTTACTAAAAGGCCTGCAGACATTTATTAAACCTTTACCTTTGTTCCTTTTTTTCTTCCTCCAGGGAGTGATCCCAACATCCAGGGTGAAGTTTCTGCTTCGTCTTCTCAGAGGAAGACTGGAGGTGGACCTGGACAAAGACAAACTGTTATTTAAACACATGTGCTATGAAATGGAGCGACTTCACAGTGGAGGAGATGTAACCTTTCATGATGTGCTGAGGTAATCTGCAAGAGATTATTATTATTTTTTTCCGATTCAAGAACTCATACATCTCAAAGCAAGTAAGATACTTTCTTTTTGGGCTTCAGATTGATGTCTGAACTCCTGAATCCTGTGAAATCAATGAAAGGAAATAGCCGACAAAGCCAACCTAAACTCTTGACGCATTTTCCTCTAATAGTCTTGTCCATTTGTCCTCCTTTTGACAGTCTGGGGTTGTTTAGGGGTTCCCCATTTAAAGCGTACAATGTGAGAATATCTTGCAAAACCCCATACTTAATATACTGTACTTATATTTTAGAACATAAATACAAAACTCCCACATCCATCCACCACTTCACACAGAGAACATCTGTGTTTTCTAACTCTCTATTTTGAATTTGAAAATTATAAAGGCAAAATTCATACAACAAGGAGATTTTTTTATAGGCATTCTCTATACATTTTTCTACTTGTTATTCTTGTAAAACATTGAAAAAGTAGAAGTGAAAAAGGTTTACCGGATTAATTTGGGTTTTTTAAGACTTACAAGCCTTTAAATTTGATAAAACTCAGTTTCTTTCTTTTTTTTTTTTTAAAGCTCAATAAAATGTTTTGCCCGATAAAAATACAGCACCATCTTTTTTAGTGATGAAAACATAAATACTGAAATACAACTTTTGCTAATATTCATTCATGCATATTGGAAAATAAGGATATTTGAAGTGATTTTAACAATATGCCAGAGCCATTTTACTAAAGTGCCTCAGGTTAGACATAAATGCATGGCAAACTATGAGATTTATTTTATTGATTTAAAAAAGGATACAAAAGTTTGCTAGGAACGTAACTCACCAGCCATCTAAAACCAGAAAATAATGGTTTAAATCCTTATAAGTGTTTGGGAAATAGCTTTATATTGGGTAATGATGTTTTTTTTAATTTTTTTTATGTATCCCTAATCCTGCTGCAGTGTTGTGTGAAAATGTATCTTGGTTACGATGTGATGGTATTACGGTAAAATTCTTGTATATTGTATCTTTTTGAGAACACAATCAGATGTGTGATCTTACCTGAACAGAAATGCTATAAATTCTTTTCCTAGTTTCTCCCTTTTAGAAAAAAGTAAATTAGATCCCAGCTGTGTTTTTTCTCTTCATCCAGCATGCTGTCATATCGCTCGGTGGACATTAGGAAGTCTCTCCAGCTGGAGGAGCTGTTGGCCCGGGAACAGCTGGAGTATACAATTGAAGAGGAGGTTGCCAAGCAGACCATACGCATGTGGCTAAAGAAATGCCTCAAACGCATCAGGGCGGTCAGTCATTCAGCAGAAAACGCTTGTCTTTTCTACTAAGATTCACAAGTGTGTTTTGTGTCCATGTATGACAGTGTCCTTTAATGTGTGCATGCTTACAGAAGCAGCATCAGTCATGCAGCATCATCCACAGCCTGAGAGAGAGCCAGCAGCAGGAGCTGAGCTCCTTCCTCAACCCTCCCAGCATAGAAACCACAGTGCCAAGTGAAGACCACAATGCTAACAACCCAGACAACCCCTCACAGCCTGAGGTAAAGCCCCAACATCTAAACCTGTGCTGCACACACACTCACACACACTCACAGCGTGATTTTACACAGACACATCACACAATCAGCAGGTATGCTTTTGCTCTGGTGCAACAAAGGATATCTTGTCTTTGTTTAGATGAGTGGCCTCCAGCAGCTTCTGAGCCCCACGTTGTCAGACAGAGGAGGGTACAGACAGGACTCCACAGACCTGGGGAGACCACAGAGAAAGTTGGGACAGTGGCGGCTGCCCGCAGGTTTGTTCTCCTCTGTATTCTGTCTTGTACAAGTAACAGATTTTATTAGAGAGAATTGTTTAAAATTGAACAAAAACTTTCTTGGCTTTACTCTGCTATGAAAAACCAAGATGTTTTATAAAAGAGGATAAAACACAGTTTGTAAGACACTGATAGATACACAGGCTTAAAACCCAATATTATAAGTTTCTTTTAGGCTATTTAGATAAAATACAAACAGAAATACTGGATGATTTTATTCAAGGTAAACAGACCTACGTTTAAATATCATAACATCAATGAAACTTTGGTATTTGGATGTTTTTATTGATATTACAGCACTCTGTACAGTTGCTTGAGCAAATTCAAACCATGTACAGGTCTCCTGATGGTTCTGTAAATTATATTAAAAAAAAAACTTTCCATCACCTAAACTGCACTATACTCTAGACTTTAACAGAATCATGACTGGATTAGGAACATCCCAAGGGTCCCTGTCTCTTCCTTCTGTAATAACATTGCTTTGTTCTTTGTACTGGATAAATAGATTTTATTTCCTGCTGGATTATCAGTCATCCTACCAGACACTTCTCTGATGAGCACAACATCTCCACTAGGATATTTCCTTAGATATAGATTGTCACAATCTATATTTGCTTATTTACAGAAGAGGTTTCTGCACCTCCTCCATAAATTTAATCCCATTGTATGGAGTAAATAAATACAGCTTACACACTAAAAGTAGGAGTGTGCATTGAGTATGCATTCCAGTGCAGTCTTTTCATCCTGGTAAAGAGCTATGAAAGAATTTTTAGGGAGCCGTAGAAACGCTACAACCTAATACTTTGACGCTGATATTGTAGAGAAATTTCAAAAGCTCCGGGAATCTTGATTATTTGCATCAGTTGAAATACTAAACCTCTATGGTCATAACATTATATGTTTAAATTTTAGCTTAATGTACACATACAGAATAATGATCGAGTTCTATCTGTCTGAGTTACCCAATAGAAATGCCCCCCATGCTGCAAAGTTCACCATCATGCAACCCTCGTTTCACTGTCACATAAACTAACACAGGAAATTGTTAATCAGCTAAAATCCCAGTTAGCTAATAAAGTGTGAAGCAAATGCCCAAGTCCATTGTTCTTCATTTAGGTTGTAAAGATATCGGAAGTAAGTGTGGATAATAATAACACTTCTAATAAGTTGGCTGAGACGTGTCAGGATCTCACATTTTATATTGCAATGGCACATTAGTCTCACTACTCACATCTAGCACAAAATATGCTCCTCAAGATGCTTGAGCTAAATGAGAGGGGAGACAACATGTAACGAATTTAAAAGATAAAGTGATTAAAATTATTATGGATTACAACTTACATAATAATAAAAATATCTAGCAATGATATTGTCTTGATATGATTGCCTAACATCAGGCTGACCTACTGCCAGCATTGTATTTATCAATAAAACCTTGCCACAGCAGTTATAGTGTGACCCAGGCATACGTAATAAATAAATACCGGTAGTCCCTGTTATCCCTATACTCTTTAAAGCACAATTAAGACCCTTTTTTTGCTGAAAACAAAAAACCAAATAACTTTCCCTCCAAAGTTGCATGCTCAAAAGATTGGAGGTGCTATCACTCTTTATTGACATATTAGCAGTTCAACTGTTGCAATACACATTGCTAAAATAATAATAATAAATAGTAATTGAGAATGGAGAAATTTACCTCTGCATTCAACCCATGTCTTTTGGGAGCAGTGGGCTGCCATTGTGCGGTGCCTAGGGGGCAGTGTGGGGTTAAGGGTCTTGCTCAGAGATCCAGAGTGGGAGTCCATGAGTTATGGGGCTTAAACCACTGGGCCACCCCTCCCCTAAAACTCTTTATAGGTTACATTTTTTAATATTTGAATGAATGTGGTCTAGTCTGATCAAAATATGTCCTAAATCTGACCCTATTGCAATCTCACACTTAGCACTATTCATCTGAGATGTTCATCAGAACAGCCTCTGGATTATAGTTGCTGGCCTAGAATGAAGTAAATCTTTAGCCTGTGGAAAATGAAAGAATCAAAAATATGACTAAAATCCAGGGCAAACTATCTCTGTGTTGTCAGGCCGTACGAGTGTCAAATCTATTGTTTGTAAGATGAACCCTGTCAACGATGAGGCTTCTTCAGGGTCCGAGGTGAAGAAATGGTGGACCCGGCAGCTGACTGTGGAGAGCGACGAGAGCGGAGACGACCTCATCGACATTTAGAGACGGTGTTGGAAGCTTTCTGGTTGATATGGATCTTTCTGTTTCTGTAGTCTGATGAATGAATTACTGCTCTCTATGTCAGACGGGTTTGATTAGCTGTATGTTAAAATCACCTGGAGTGGCTAATCAGCGCACAGACATTTACACATGGCTTTTATTTTTTATTTTTTTAACCAGAATAATCCCAGTTGATGTCCACTGCTGAGTTTTTCTATGCAGGCGTATCTGGTGTCAAAGAAGACTGTTGACTTTTCCATGGCGTAATCATGAAGCTAACCAGGAAGCTGCTGCCATACGTGTTTTCTACTGTTTCAAATAAGCATTCAAAACTTTCACATCAGCACCAGTAGCTTTTTGTCCTTTGATGTCGTTGATTTTTCTCTGCTGTTATTTTTTTTGTTTGATAAAATGTCTCCTGTGGTCTTCAGTGGTGATTCTAAGTGTTGTTTTTCTTATTATCACTTTGTACATAAATGAGACTTCTTTTTTTTTTATTAGGGCAAGAAAACTGAGAAAAATATCACAGTTTTAACTTCGAATGTATTTGCCATTCCATCAGTCTGTATTTGTGAAGCATTAAAATGTCACCTATTTTGTAAGTAATTAGAAACACTTATATTTATTAAATATGTAATTATTCTATTAAAGGCCTTTTAGGCATTTATGAGGAAAAAAAGGGTGTCACTGTGTTCATTTAATTACTTAACAGCATTTTTCTACAGGAAATCATAAACAGAGAATATGTTTGTTTTACAGTATCAAAATGGTACATAAACTGGATCAATAAAGGTTTTTATAGGAACTACAAAATATCAAAGACAACAGGTTCATCAAGGTTACAACAATAAGAAATAAAATGTGTATGGCTCATCTTTCTGTTCAGTCAGAAGGGAAGCTAAAGGTGAGGATGTATGGTACAGATTTAATGAAGATCCTTATTTATACTTTTTTTTTTTTTTAATTCAGATTTACAAACAAACTATGGACTGCAGAATTTTTAAAATGTGTAAAAATCTACCCAGGCTAAATCTATAAAATATATTTCAGTTTTCATGCTGGTCTCAAACTATGAAGGTTCATTCTACGGTAGGTTTTCTCTATTGATGGATGCATTTGGAAACTTGAATGGGGCCCTCATTTAACTGGTACCCTGGAGAGAGACACAAAAGAAAAAAAAATCTTTGCAGATGCTTAATTTGTTGTTTGGAGAGGCGTTGATTTTTTTTACTGGTAAATTAAATAATAATTCATAAACTGCTTTTTGCATTTTTGTCCTATTCTCTGCTTAGAAAAGTATTTCTGTGTATCCTATCTATCTTGAACAGTCTATAAGGACAAACTGACTCATAACTATATTTTTATATTTCGGATTGTAGGATATTCCCTTGCAGCATATTTTTTTATTTTTTGATGTGTTATAATCCTTAGCTGGTTTTTGTTTACGTGTATTTATTGTTTCCCTGACTAATTTCCCCTAAGGGACAATAAAGTATATTCTATCCTGTTCTATTTTACATGCTTATAACAGAGTTGACCAAAACAGTCTTTTCATGACTCCTTTGATGTTAATCGGCTCATATGAAGGAATCTATGCCAGGGGTCTCAAACTGGTTCCAGAAAGGGCCGTGTGGCTGCAGGTTTTCTTTCCAACAAAGCAAGGCACACCAGACTCAATTCATCTCATCATCTGAGTGCAATCTGAACATGATGACTTGATGAGATGAATGCAGTCTGGTGTGCCTTGCTTGGTTTAAAAGAAAACCTGCAGCCACACGGCCCTTTCTGGAACCGGTTTGAGACCCCTGATCTATGCAGTATTTACAAAGCTTTGCCCTCCCCTGGACAAACGCCTGCCCACTCTGACCTGTCTGATTCAACTTACCTGATTTCTGTTTGGTTCAACTTTCCCCGTGTGATTTCGAGTGTCTTGCCAAAGTTTTAAGACCTTTTGAACTATTTCACAATTTGTCATAAACCTACAAATTAAACTCGTAAAATGTTTGGTTTTATGTGATGGATCCACAGGCAGAAGTGGAATATTTTGAGGTGGAGGGAAAATGGGATTTTCTTAGTGTGTGGGAAACTTTGAGATCAACGTTGAACAAATGTATATTCTGTTCACTTTATTCTGACACCTCTATATATAATCCCAACCATGTGCCGAAAGAAATCAGCTAACTTGTGAGTCCACTTTAATTCGATTTCGATGCATAAACAGATGTTCTGGAAAGGTCTCACCACCCTGCTAGCAAAAGATCAGACCAAAAAACAACCGACCCTCTAGGGATTCATTTGTGGCAATGTTTAAGTTAGAGGTACGACATAATGTATTTGTGAAGTTTAAACATCTAGTAAAGCACAGTTTTCCCTACCAACGAAAAAAATTAAACAAGTATATAGCTTTTTCAATTCAAAATGTCAGAAATAGCGTTGAGTTCGAGGCTTTATAGAGTGGACCAAACACAAAACCAGCAAAGCCTTGTTTTGGCAAAAAAAAACGTGCAAATTGAACCTTGTAAAATGAAGCTTGCGATACCCGATACCTGTTTATGTCACTGAAATGGGGTTGTTTTAGGGAATTGTTGGCCTGGCTGAACAGGAGAGATGTTCTTTTCCCCTGTATGGGGATAGGGGTTGCAATGATGGCAGGAAAGAATCAACTCTATCGCTGCATTGTAGGTTTTTGAAAGCTGAAACCTGAGTCCACTCCCTCTGTTTAAGTTTGGTTTTTCATTCTTAAAATAAATGCCTTCCTTCACGTCCCTCTCAAACCATCTGTCTTCTTTGTCCAAAATGTGAACATTCTGGTCCTCAAAAGAATGTCCTTTGTCCTTAAGGTGTAGATGGACCGCAGAATTTTGTCCCGAGGAAGTCGGTCTTCTGTTTTGATCCATGCATCGAGGTTGTTTGGTTTCTCCAATATAAAGATCAAAGCTTCCTCACTGCATTGTACTACATACACCTCTCCGCTCATATTTGGTTTGGGGGTTTGTTCTTAGGATGCACCAGTCTTTGTTTAAGGGTATTGTTTGGTTAGAAATGTTCTGGGATTTTGTTTCTGGTGTAAATCCTCTTGAGTTTTCAGACACTTCAACAACATATAGGATGGCGATGTTTTGCATTTAATCTTCTCACCGTTTTGATCTGCTGCGTGTCTTTTAGATTTTCTTGGTGATTTGACAAACGCCCAGTTTGGGTATCCACAGGTTTGAAGAGCATCTTTGATGTGTTTCTGTTCTTTTTGCTTGGGACCATGCTATTTCTGACATTTTGAATTGAAAAAGCTTCCTGGATGGGAAGCAAAAACTTCTTCAAGCGTGGAAACAAAGTCCAGTGGATTGTTTTTTTTTTACTTTTTTGGAATGACTATGACCTGGATGACTCTTCACCAGCACATACTTCCCTTTCCTCTCTCTTTCAGATGCGGTACTTAAAGCACTTCATCAAAACATGATCTATATTTCCTTTTTTTCAGCAACCCCCACATTTATCAATATTCTTTTCCCCTAGTTAAAAAAAACAACATAATTTTTGGTAGATATAGCCTTATCGCAGTCCAGTTAAAATCATATCTTCCATTCTGCTTCCTTTTCCAATTTTTTTCATTGCTACAGATTATTGAATTGTTTGTAGTTTTCTTCCTTTTTCAACCTTATTCCAGTTTTTATTTTGCAAGCTTAGTTTCATTTTCTGGTTTATTTTAAGAAAAGATCTTTGCTAGGGTTTCCTTTTGACTCAATAAATTCTATTAATGCTTTATTAGTCTGTGCATATCATCACTCTGTCATGTTCCCCATCAACTGCAAACTCATAATTATCACTGCCATTTCTGCAGTGTATATATAACAGATATGCCCCTATATATATATATATATATATATATATATATATATATATATATATATATATATATGGGAAATCTGGTCAGATTTGATTTGAAGATGGATGTACGTATATAAAGCCACACAAATAAATAATTACTGAGCATTTGGGTTTTAATTTATTACACAATGGCTGCAGGTCAGAGTGGAGGTAACTGAATAAATGGCTCAATTTTTTATGGTTGCAATTTACTTTAAAAGGGGTTTGTTATATATAGAATTAGCCTTTTAAAAGGAACACTGGTTTGATTTGTCCAGTTAAAACCCTGTTAAGTTTCACATAGTGTGTATGGGGCTGTCTAGATAATGAACATGCAGCAAAGCAGAGAAAGTGCAGAGAATCAGCTGCCTGTGGGACATCCGCTCTATAGAGGTCCTGATTTACTCACACATTCCTCTCTAGGTGCCTGAGTGCTCTTTCTGGCATCTGCTCCTGTTGGGAAACAGTTTGACATCAGCCTTCTTGCCAATCAACTGTCTTTAATTTATCTTTTCTCACTTATTCTTCCCATCAACCATCTCCTCTTAAGCGCCACTTAACTGAGAGCTAGCTCATCAAAGGAGCCCTTTCTGCTATTTTTTTTTTCTAATTTTCGCTCTGCATGGCAGAGCACTTTTTTTGTCTTTTAATTGCCTCTACATCGCACTGGTTTTCACTAGGCCTGTTGTTTTTACCCTCTCTGCCCACCTCTCCCATGTGCAAGTACAGTGCTTATTTAGGGCCTAATTGAGCCACTTTGGTAATTGTGGAGGAAGTTCTTAAGAGCGGAGGGAGTGGGAGAGTGTCTGTGCGTCCAGATCACCTGTAATTAAAGTACATGATGGCTTTGATGGCTCAGTTCCCTCCTGTTGAGATGGTGTGTTTAAAGCTTTCACATGGATTAGAAAATGCCTTCTCTCTGCAACACAAGGCTATCTTTTGGATGCAGATACTACTGGCATGAGAGGTAGTGCTTCTTAGGAATAATTAACAAAAAGAAACTGACAAAAAAGCCAAACTGCAGTTTATGTGTCTATAAAGCCTTTTTTTTTTTTTCAAAATATGCTTCCAAACAATAAAGTTGTGATCTGAGGATTCTTTTAAAGGTATAAAGGATGATCTATGGATCACCTAAAGAATCATACTGGTGATATGTTTACCTAAGGCAGACCTACGTGCTCGTATCTACGAAGTATCTAGTATCTATGAAGTTTATGAGAAGAAAAGAAAGGCCTCGATAGAGGCAGATATATCCCGGAATACTTTGCGTCGAGAGCTATCCTCACAGAGCATTATGGGATTTGCTGTCACAGTGTTTATACTCCCGCAGCAGTGTGTCGCAGTGAGCTTGTGGCAGGTATGATGCAGATATTTTTGATTTATGCCCAATATTGAACGTGGTCTGCGCTATGTTATTCCACGCCACAACTCGAGATGGACAATCAGGAAGTAGCTGTGGGTCTTGATACGGTCGAGGCGATGAAGAAGTGGGGACAAGTTTGTGCGACAACAAGGGGGACATGAGGGTGAAAAAGTACAGGGATCCAGGTGGAAAAAGGGTCCCAGCATTCTCGTGCACCTCGCTCTTCTAGCTGGTCCAACTTCATGAGTCGTTATCCACAATGGCGGTCATACAAACAAAACAAGCAGATAAGGTACCAAACAGGAAATACTCATAGCGTAGAGCAGATGTAGATTTGACCAATCGGAGGCCTCCTGTTTCCGGCACTGTCATCTACAATTTTGGAGAGATGCACCGGAGTATCTGCGGAAGGGGCGGGGGCATATCTGCGTTAACTGGGACACACAGACAGACGACCTGGTTTGTGAGCGTATACCAGCCTATAGGCTGTGGCTACCTGACAGCGGCAACTAATAACAAAGATGGCGCAGGCACCACGCAGTGGAGGAGTTATGTGACTAACGGAGCAAAAAGTAGTGAATATCTGTCCAAACGGTCAGTTAACTGAGTTTGCTATAAAGTCCATTATATAGTCCCGGCTCTATATAGTGATTGAGGGATTTAGGGCTTAGGACGGATCTTTGGCCACAGCAAGCTTGCATGAGCTATGAGAACAGCAACTTTTAAATAAGGCGTGCACGAGGAGAAATGGGCTCGTTCATGCTCTCCCACGCGTTTGATAGGCGTTTCCTCTCAGGAGGGGGTACAGGGTTGTGCATGTGCATTTTTTTCAAAAGTGGAAAGGGCGGGTGTTTTCACAGATTAGTGAAAATCCTCCACAATACCTTTAAGTAAATCCTTCTTGATATTTAATGTTTCCCTTGAAAGGAATGACTTCAACTTGCATAAATAAATCTAATTATGAACAAAGAATATGGCATAATTTTACTCAAACCTATAAGAGAGGAGCTAGTTAAGGAGCACACCCCTCCAAATTGCCTAAATTCCTGTTTTGAAATTGCTTCAAAATGACAGAAAATAGGATATCTAAAAGAAATCATGCAAAATATGGGACATGGGGGGTTGGAAATGATGGTTACAGAGGTGCAGGAATGTAAATACTTTGCATTTGTACCTTACTTGTTTATCCTTTGGGCCCAGGTGCATTGCCAAATTAATTTTCGAGATTGTTTTCAGTCTTGCTTGTAAGCTTTCCACACATTGTTAGCCTTATAAACAAGGTGGTGGCAGGGCATCCCCAGGCCTAATTCCATCCCTGTGTTTGGAAACAGATGGCTACCACTGCAATAGGAAAAGTAGCAAATTATTTTAAGCAGCAGGAAGCAGATGCAATTAACAACTAATAAATGTGTTGATTAAAATCTATGGCAGTCTCAGAGATGTACGGCAGTTCAAAAATATTTTAACCTGCACCAGAACAGAGCTGCTTTTTTACTGATTTCACACTGTTTACTGACTGTGTGTTAGATTTGAAGAGGAATTCCTCCCTCACTACAATTCTTAAATAAAAATAATTAATAATATAAACTATTTTAGAATAGAGATATTTACATTTTGATATAAAACAATGAACTCTGCATAGCTCTTAAACTTAGTAACACCAACAAATGTCTATGTATTTTTTGCTTGAAGTGTATGTAATAGATCAACCTTCACCTCTGTGAACTCAGCCTCATTTTCTTCCAAAATGGCCCTATATTTATCTCTGGCTTGAGGAGAAGCATTGCAACGGACAGATGGTCCCACTATCCGCAGGTATTCCCCCTGCCACGGTGTATTCTGTGCTGAAGTTGGTGAGTACTGTTCAGTTTCAAACACTTAAACCATGACCTGAGCAAGGGTGACACCCATTTTTTGCCTTCTGTAAAAGTAAATAAAACAAGGCCATTTATTAGTATTATTCACGAAGGTGGATACTTTAGTTTTTCCAAAAGACTTTTGGATTTACAGCAATTTAAACACAGCAGAAGTCATTAATGGTCTATCAAAAATGGCGGATTCTGCCCCTCATGACTGGTATCCTTGGAAATCAGAGAGTCATACCTCTTTAATGACCTGCTGCACCTCTTTTTCCAGTGATGCAGTTACAGAAGTTATAAAAACGGCAGTCATCTGTGCTCCATGCACTGTTTGTTTTTTATGAGCCGCTACAAAGCGCTTACCCTAACTGCGAAATGTTTCATTTTGGAATCTGATGAGCTCCTTCCCTGCCAATGGCTGTGCAAGCTATAAATGTAATTGCAACAAATCTACTCATGTTGCCCTTTTGTAAAGGTCAGACCTGCAGCTTTTACAACTAAAACAATAAGTATTAGGCTGTTTTCTAACCTGAGCTTTGGGACTCTGCAGCTCCTCAAAAGTTTGCTCTATGACTAATGTACTGGGTAATGCTCTCCTTATTTGACCTCCCAGTGAGAATGGTTTGGTAGGCCATTCGCTTTCTAGCTTTACATCAGTCATTCAATAGTGTTTCTTGGGTTTTTTATTTTTTATTTTATTTTTTTTCAGTAATTTCAATGCATGGGATGTTATTTTATGACTCAAACTACCTAAAACATCCCAAAACTTTAGGACTGCATACAAATGTTCAGCTTTCCAGTTTTTTCTATTTACTTCAAGCAAACAAAGATCTAATAAAAAATAAACAGGCATAAAGAAGTCAACAAATTGTTTGAAAAGGTGCATTAATCATTTGTTTTTATTTAGGACTCTTTTTCTTCTGCTTTATTAATATGTATTAGTTTATGTTGTGTCTAACATCATGTTGAAAAACTTTGAAACCAGTGGTTATATTCCAACAAATATAGGATAGACTTAAGACGTATTAATATTTAAAAAAAACTGTGTTTTCTGCTTTATACATTCTCCAAACAATCTTGAATCTAGAGCTCTGTTTCATGCGTTTTATGTGTTTTTTTTCTTTTAAGTGCAAACATAATTGAATGCAGGGTGTGATTTTGTGGCTTTCACCTCATGTTCGGTGCCTCATCAGCCCTGCTGCCCCAGTGATCGCTGAGCAAAGAGACTCTACTTTGTCTTTCAGCCACAAAAAAAAAAAACCTAAACATTTCCTTTAAACGACTAATCAGTCCCATTCATCTGTCTTTGGGTCCCCAGTTCCTCATTTCTACACCTGCCTTTGGCTTCTTTAATTACTGGAAGGCAGCCTTTGTCTGATCAGGAGCCAAGATTAGAATATGAGTGGCAAATTCAGAAGAAAATCATACAGGCTCAAACCAAGTCAATTACCCACCAATCAAAGTAGAAAGGCTTGTAATTGCAGGGTAACAATGAGCACCTCTGCTTCATAGCCAGGATAATATAAACTAAAAATAATGTGTACCTGCAGGGGGTGCTATGCTCAAACTATTAAATTTTGCTGTGGCAGACAATGTTACAGATTACTGAAAAAGCTTTATTTTCCCCCCCTCCTTTTAAATGCAAGTATAGCCTGTAGTGAGACATTACCTTATAATTTCACGCTTTTACTCAGCTATTATGTCAAATTGTGCTTATGACGTTCAAGGAAAATGAGGGAAAAATTATAAGAAGTGAGAGCTTTTATAATGCTATTTTAGACAGCACTGGGGAATTATTCTCTCATTCAAGAAATATGCGAGTTGCAATACAGAAAGTTGCATTCTTAGGAAAAGCTGACCTATTAAGAAAACCTTTTTTTAAAGGAAATGTAAAATATTTTATTTGCATCATTTGTCCTGATCATGCTTTAGAGTTTTCTATCATCCTATGAGAGCCTTTAAAGCATGTAAACAATCAGATGCCACTTTAGGTCAAGCTGAAGAGCCTCAGTTGTGATGACAAATATTGTGTTTAATATGCATCCTTAGAAGCATCAATATTTAGGCTTTCCCTCCCCAGAGATTAAAAGTGCCTATAGGCAAACCTTTTTTTCTTTTACTTTGGAAATGAAGAATGATTTCATGTGTATCCTCATCTTTCCCCCAAGCCTTCAGTGAGTTGTTTAATTTAAAGGCCTCAAACCCAGAACAGTGAAAAAGCTTCGAAAGGCAGAGTGAATAAGAGAAGCAGAGGCTGAGAGAAACTGCTTCATGGCAGCTGACAGATACCCCCGCCAGGCTGCAGACTGGGCTACTTTTTGAAACAACAGAGGATAGACACTGACAACTTCAATTTTGCCTTTCCTTTATTTATTTTCTACCCTTTCTTCCTCCCCTCCCTCTTAGTTTGGCAGCATTTGAAGATAATCAATCACAATATCAAAAGAGAGCACTGTTGTCATGCAGTTTGTTTTCCAAATCTAACCTTTAGCTTCTCAGCAGTCAAAAACAATTTTCCTGATTCCAAAAATTTGAACACGTGTGCTCGGTGCAGGTTGTGCATGCTCAAACAAAAGGACTGGTATACACTCTAAGGCAAAGCAAATAAGTTAACAAAAAGGATGAGCTCAATGGTGCAGACCTTGAAAAAGTATTCATACCACATATTGCATTGTATTTTGATCAGAATTTATATATTAGACAAAATAGTTCATAGGATTGAAATAAAAAGGAACTGAAAAATTCTTTTGAAAATGTTTTTAAATAGGTTAAAAAAGAACAACTAGCTGAAGGGTATAAAGTGCACATGTATTTAACATTCTTTAGTTTTTGTGTGCATCGGTCCAGCTCAGTCAGATCAAAAAGTTAGCTTATATAAACATATTATTTAACGCTAGACATACATTAGACTTGGACTTTGACTGGAACATTCTAGCACATGTTCTGCTTTGATCTAAACTATTCCATTGTACCTCTAGTTGTATGTTTATTTTTGTTGCCCTGCTGGAAGTTGAACTTCTAACCTGGTCTTTGTAGCTTCTTGATTTTCTTCCAATTTAACCCTGTATTGAGCTGCATTCATCTTCCCACTGCCATCTGTTTTCATGGCCTTCAAAAAGAAAACCATCCTGATAGCATGATACTGCCACTATGTTTCACAATTGTTACGGTGCGTTTAAAGTCATGTGCAGAGTTGTTTCTCTAACACATATAGCATTTGCATAATGTCCAAAATTATACATTTAAATAACCTTTTCCCTGATCTTTGTTTTCTGTGAATTTTGTAAACTTGTGATTGGGATTTTTTAGGGCTCTCTGTTAGTAGTGATTTTTCTCCCCAATCTTTAGAAAGGCCAGATATGTACAGTAAAGGTTCCTGGTAGCAGATTCTTCCACCTGAGCTTTGAATGTCTGCATCTCCTCCAAAGTTTCTAGAGTTGTCTTTGCTGCATCTCTGATCAACACTCTGATTAACTGACAGGTTAGCTTTGTAGGCTTCCTTTAGTATCTACTCTCTCTGTTTTTGGTTGACGAATTGGACAGTCCTGTGTGGGATATCAACAGCTTGGGATATTTTTCTATAACTGCACAAACCTCACCGCAATATATTCACCAATCTGTTTGTTTCTGCTGAAGGTTTCTTCCTATTAAAAGGGAGTTTTCCCCTCCTCCTTTGTTGCATTTGTGCTTGGTGTGAGGGATTGCTGAGTCGATGCAATCAACTGTTTCACTTTAAGAGAAAACTTTGAACCAATTTGACTGTGTGATCTGGGTGAAATGTCTCTGTAAAGTGCCTTAAGATGATGTTCTGGGAATTGGCGCTATATAAATAAACTGAAATGAATTGAAATGTCTGCTGTGTTCGTTGGTTCTCACAGTGCCATTTGTTACCTCTGTCAAGGAGGTTATGTTTTTAGTCGAGTTTATGTGTTTGTTTGTCTATCTTTTCGTCTGTGTTTAGGATGATTTAAAAAAAATTATGAATAGATTTTAATGGAATTTTTTTTACCAAAGGTGCACCTCAGTCCTTTAAATACCGTCCTTTAAGTGTTGGTGATGATCCACATCATAATCCAGAGGCAGGGTTTTTTTTAAAGGATTTTTTTAACAGTATTTGTCAGAACAAGCAGTTCCCATCTTAAAACAAGAGAGTGGTAGCAGTGACTATTGACAGCTTCCACACTAGACTCAGAAACGTCCAGAAGTATTATACTGGAAACCAAAGCACAGGAAAGGTGAGTCATGCCTCAACATCTCAATCTCAATCTGCTGATCAAACCAAAAAAGCAAAGTGAATGCAGAAGGTGAGGGAAGAACAAACATCAGAGGCTGCAGAGACGCGCTGTGCCTTATATATAAACTTATAAAAAGATTTGAAGGAAATGGTTACCAAACATTCACCTCATGCCCAGAACAATCCATTAAAATTTGGTAATGATCCAGATCATGTTTAAGCTTTAGCTATAGGTGTAAGGCACAATTTGGGGCAAAAATTGTAGCTTGGCCAAGGTCTGTGCTTTCTGACTGCTTTTCTACTGTAGTTCTCTAATTATTTCATAGAATGGTTGTACTTATGGCTAGAGAAGCATGACAATTTCACTCAAGTATCAGAAGAACATCCCCAGTACGTAAAACAAATGTGATTTTTCATTAGCTTTTAATAACGAAGGGAATTATTTAATAAGGTGGCTAATACCCAGAGGAATTAAAACTGTTTAAAGGAAAGTTGTAAGTGTCAAATGGTCTGTCAAGCTTGAAGTCTCCTTTGGGACCAAGTTACAGTGATCTTCAAACCATGGACAGCTTTCTACTGTCTATACACCTCATATATTTGCTGACTATGGACTTGGTGTTTGTGAATGATTGGACTTATCATAAAAACGCTGGAGGAGTAATGGAGGCCAAAGGGACTCTGACTTATTGAGGCGTTAGTCGGGCCATTCTAAAGATGAAAGGAGAGGCAGTTAGGCATCTCAGACCGGCTCCGCTTCACTACCGTTTTTTTAGTTTTGTAACTTTTTATCACCAAAACAAAAACTAAGCAGACACACACAAATTATCTACTGTCAAAAATAGGAAACTTGCTACTTTATATTTTGAGGTGCGTACAGTAACAAGACAAAATCCCTTTGACTTTTGACCAGTCAGTATCAACTTCTGTAGGAAGTTTATCATTAATTACTTCTGCCAAGGAAGTTTTGTTTTTAGGCGAGTTTGTATGTTTTTCTTTGTCTGTCTTTTCTGTGTACAGGATCACTTTAAATGTTATGGGTGGATTGTAATGACATTTTTACCACAGGTGTCCCTCATGCCAAGAAACAACCCATGAAATTTTATTTATAATCCAGGTTGTAATCTAAACACAAGTTTTTTTTTTTTTTTTTAATATATTCTCTAACATTGGTAGATACTGTAGGGATATTTTGCGGAACAAGCAGTTCTCCCCTAAACCAGAGGGTGGCAGCAGTGACTACTGACATGACTCAGCCTCAGACTCAAAAAGACCGGAGGTATTACTGAGGAGAAAAACACAAGATAAGGGAACACTGTTGGTTCCTTAGCAGTGTAAATTGGATTTTTACCAGAGGTGCACCTCATGCCATGAAACAATTCATTTAAACTTAGTAATGATCCAGATCATGTGCAATAGGTGTAAGTCACAATTTGGGGAAAAATTTGATGCTTGACGGAGGTCTGCGCTCTCTGAGTGCTTTTCTAGTTTATAGTTCAGTCCAGTTTACAACGTCCAAAAATCTAAATAATTTTAAATCCATTTAGAAAACAACAGACTTGATTCATTCCAGTTACAGGAGGCTCAGTTATTTAATAATCACCAAATCATACTGCTAGATTTACGTAGACCCAAGAAGACCTTTTCAGTCCAAATTACAGTTCAGCAGAGATTAGACCGAGGGTCATTTAAGCCAAGCTGGTAAAAAGTAAAAGATCCAAGGAAAAAGTGTTTATGGCATTGGGTTATTGAACAAAACGGTTTGAAAACAAAGAAGCCTTAAAAAGTTATGTTTGTGTCTCATTCTATATTAGGGCATCGGTTAAATCTGAGTGTTCTAAATAACTTCTTTTTTTTCCTTTCCTTTATTGTAGAAAAAACTGTTTCTGATGCATCAAAGTCTTGGACTTTCTGAACAGGATATAATCCAATTCAATCTAGAGTCTTAAAGGTATAGTGGAGAATGTTAGTTTTCTGATGGATCATCAAAATAATTGGTCCTCCTAATTGTCAATCATTCTGGTGATATGTTTACATAAGGCCGTCCTATGTGCTCGTCCCCATTTTCACTTACCGGTGGTGAGTCTGACATAGTGGAAAAATTGCCAACCTTCTTTTGGACAATAAGCTTTTATGAGCAACGCAAACAGCAACTTTAAAACAGTGCGTGCACGACTTAGACTTAGACAACTTTTATTGTCATTTTGTATACAGAACAAAATTTTTTTTTGTACAGCTCTCATGACATTTCCATTTCCTTAAGTGCAGCAGTGATCAAATGTAAACAGTGTGGGAGTAAAAAAAAAACATGCATTGGTATGGATGTTCAGAGCCTTAAATACATATATGGTGCAATTATGCAGTGTTTTGGTGTTGTTAATGGGATGCAGAGTCTTTGATATGATTTAGGGTTTTAGGGAGAATAATCTTTTGGGTTACTTTTGTCCAACAGAACTGTGGGGTTGTATCCAGGTGGGTGTAGAGTGAAGGAAAACATAGCCAGAGGTTCATATAATCAAGTTTTAGTTTTAGTGAGTGTGTCCAATCAGACATCCAAACAGAAACCTCTGGAAAATCTCTGCAAATATCATGTCGAAACTTAGCATGCAGATGAATCCCTACCTCACGACTGGATGGTGAGAGTTTATAAAACTGTTAAATTTAGAATGAATCTCTAAATATGAAGAGAAATAATTTTGTATTTCAAAAAATTTCCATTTTAACAGGGGTGTGTATACTTTTGAAAGCCGCCCCACATTAGGAAGTATGAGATAATGTTTGCAGCATACCCACTAGAGGAGATATACAGTACGTTGACACTTTGTTCCAACGTGTTAAAATAAAGTAATTACCATTATTGCTCTGAGAAGGACTGAAACCCAAAATGAATCCATGCTCTGGAGGTAAATGCCTGAAAAGACAGCCGCTTAATTCTCTTAACAAAGATTGCCCCCATGTACAGTTAAAGAGCTCTACAGGCAAAGCGACTCACCGCTGTATGCTGAACACTAATGACTCATAAAGCCTCGCTGCCACCTCAACTTGACAAATGGCAAATGTCAGCGGCATATTCTCCTGGTAGGCATAATTTTATTAAGTGCAAATATCACTGTGCTCCTTAGGAGACACTCAAAGGTTAGACCAACAGCTGTAGCAGTTTCATGTATATTAGCTGGGATTTAGCAGCGAGTCAGGCTCCCCTGACTTGATGGATGCAAGCAGTCAAGCATGAGGACGGATGCTCTTACAGAGTGTAATAAGGAGAAGCTTGAGCTGGGACAATGTTTATTTAAAAGCCTGAGACAATAACCTAATGGAGAGCAGCGCGTTAGCAGGGTTGGTGGGGGAGGAAAGAGAAAAGAAGTTATATATTGTGGGGTTGATTTTTTTTTTTTTTCACTTTTATTGGCCGTGGTAATTTGTTGAGTCACTCATCCATGCAGGATCTTTATGTTTAATGCAGGGCTCTGAGAGGCTGGGGGTTTGGAGGTTTGTGCAGTGGGGGTGGCAGGGTGCCCCCGAGAGATTAGCCTGCACCTCTCGGTGTGAGGGATGAAGGTGGAGGGAGGAATATCTGCCCTGAATGTGGGCCTCAGATGCTAATAAGGGCTGTGTGTTGGTCCCATCCTGCTCACTACACCTGCCAGATGGATATGGTGTGAAGATAAACAGAGGACTGAGAAAGTACTCATACCCAATGAACTTTTTTCTATCCCCTCATTTTTAAAAATGTGACTTTAATTTAATTAGGACTGGCAGAGAAGCACAATGTTGTTCCTTATTGTGAAGGAGAAGGAAAACTCTCTGAAAAGTCCCATGAATGTCCACTGAACCCCCATTACAGTAAGCATACTCTCCTGTTATTATCTCAAAGGTCTTGTAAGAAATATCCCTGTTGGCTTTTTACATCTAAACCATGTCTCTCAAACTCCAATCCTCTATAGCCGGATTACAGCGTTTAGGGATGTGTCTCTTTTTAAAAAGACCTCAGAAACACAATTATATACGGTACTGTAATTAACAGGGTGCAGCAGTACTTAAATATTGACCGCTTCGGTTTAGCACTGTAGAGCCAGGAGTTCACTAGAAGTTGCAGGAGACTTGCTCTGAAGGATTGTAGCTTCAGATCATTAGAGAGTTAAATTTTTTTGTCCATTCTTTTTTTTGCTTCGCAGCTCAGGCCCAGTTTAAAATGAAAGAGATCATCTGTAAAAATTCCATCTTAAAGTCTTGCATTAGACTTTGAATCAGTTTTAAGTCTGAATGTTGACCAGGCTGTTCTAAGTCGTGAGTAGGCCAAGAAAAAAATGTTTGTGTACAAACCTCTTCCTGCATGAGCCAAAATTGTGAATTGTGAAAGTAAAAGTAATTGTTGGTCACAGAATAAAAAAAAAAAACTTGCTTAGATGTAACAAGAAAAAAATTGACTTTTCATCTATTTGCATTCATTATATGCCAACAAATATTCATTTCACAAAAACAAAACAAATGAAATGAAAATTATTAAGACTTTTTTTTTAAAAGAGATTTGCTAATCAAAGATTTAGACAAAAAACATAAAAACGGTAGGCAGAATTCCCACTAGGTGTATTTAATATGTTTAATGAATTTCCGAGAATAGGGCATTAAAAATAGAAAAGTTCATGTTTAGATGTATAACGTCTTTTTAAACTACGCTTGAACTTCCCCTCATCTGTCTGCTGTGTTCCTCTGTTTTTGTATTACTGTGTTTTCAATAATGTTCTCTAAATATTCTCTAAGGGTTTAATAGACGGCTAGGTTAATACGAACATTTAAATATTAACTGACTGAGATATGTAATAAGGGGACCTCTAAAGAAAATGGGTCGTACAGGATTTTATTTAGAGGTATCAGGGAAAACCTAACAGAGCCTGAATGCATATGCACCCAACACTTAAGATTTTAATTTGTAAAAATCTGTGTTTAAAATTCAAAAATCTTCATGATGATTTCCTAAAAAAAAATAAAATAAAAAAAAAGCCTTTCTTGGAAGTAAAGGATTTACTTTGAATTTACTATTTAAATTAAGCCAAAAACAAAGAAAAAAAAGTTGATTTTTTTTTTTTTTTCTTAAGAATGTAACACCTAACTTCTCCATACTTGTCCAGTTCTTTTCAGCTTCAGGTTCAATGTCATCCAGCTGTCAGATGCATGTTGACTTTTCTGACATGTACTGTGGCTTGACACATTATCATCCTTGCTCAGCTGTCACTGGCATGCCTGCCCTACCCTGGCCTCTGAAAAGGTCGTGCCCATATGGACAAACATTGGTGGCCCACTGTTGGCAGCGGCTTGCTGCGAGTTCCATTTACAGAGACGGTTACAGCTGTCCCCTCTGCTTAGATAAACTGCTATATCAACCCGTCCGTAACAGCCTCCAACACAGACTGAGGCTTACAGCAAATCATGAATTTGATGTATTTTAGTACAGGATCACACTGTGATGTTTCAAGGTAAATAAATATTAAAACAAATTTGTATTTGAAAGGTTTGGCAGATGTTCATATCTGCTTTCAAAAGTTGTCTGTTAAAAGAGAAATGTATCATTGCTTAGCAGGACATTGGCATGTGATGGTCGGACAATTACTTTGGCCTGAAGGCTGAATATTTGATTATGGCAGCGAGTTTAAAGAGCAAACATCTCTGCTAAGGATATATCCCTCTCAGGAATGACCAATTCCTCAGATGAAATTCAGTTAAAAAAAAAGTCAGTTTATTATGTATTATCTTTCTGTTTTACATAAAAAAACATTACAGCTGTGTTAATAAATGGGGATGAAAAGCTGTAAATGTTTCAGGTCTTATCCTAAATATACATGTTAGAATAATTGTAATGGAACATAGAATAATTCATGTCAGATTATTTTGCTGCTGATATTTTTCTTTCTCAACTTAAAAAAAATGCTATCACTAATACAAGCACAGGTGGTATAAAATAATTTCTGATATTTTATTCCATATGGGTTATCACAAGAAGGCAGATGTATTTGTACAAAACCCAAAATGAAGGAAATGAAAGGAACATGGGCAATCCTTAGTTTAGAATAAAATTTGTACTGCATACATTGCATTTTATCTTATCCTGCTATGTATGTTGGCACATTTATGCGATAAAAGTGTTTAAATGTGAAGAAAATATTCTATAAAGAGCTCAAAATGGGGCTAAAGAGGTCAAATTTATTGTGTGCCACTACTTCTTCAGGTCAGAGTCTTATTTTTGCTGTGATTTTACGATCTTTTCTATATTAAACAATATGCAATCTAAAAAAAAATGTAAATCCCTTAATTATCAAGGTACTTGCAACCTTCTCAGAGCACAAGCGCACTGCTCTAACCACTAGGCCAACAGTCCCCTGCAATAGCCTGAATCTCAGGGGAGGACAGTTTAAAACCCCATGATTTCTCTATGACTGCTTTGTTTCTCAAAGAAATTTGCAAAATGATTCCTACTATAAGGCCTTTTAAGGCTCTCCAAGCATACTGAAAGGATTGCACTTTTCATATTTTTTACTAGTTCTCAAAGAGCTGACATTTTTTTTTTCCTGAATACATTTTTTTTTATTATTTCTAAAGAACACCCTAAAAGTTAAAGCTGCTGTGATCAGGACCACGGCCGTCGGTAAACCATAGTCGTGTAAGACTTTGTACATTTGCATATTTAATAGATATTCAGGGCACTTAAAAAACTGTGTTTATTCTCAAAGATTTTCTCCTAATTCAACTTGAAAGGTCCTAATTTGCCCTTCATTGCGTCCCACATCATATTAGCAGTAGAACAAAGTGAAGAATAATATTAAACTTCCTTTGACTGCCTTTAATCTATTTTAGGCCTTCTGTTGACTTACATCTCATTATACACATAACAAAGATGTTAAAGTCCTACAGAATCCCTTGGGTAATGAACAACATAAAAGGGCTCTTGGCTACCTCCAGCCATAGAAACCAATGCTTGTTGAGGAATTAGTGCAGAGGTGTTTCATGCCTAAAATAGGCCTTCTCAGGAATGCAATGTACATGATGTGAAAAACATCTGTGGCCCTGTTTGAACCGTCCCTTGGGTTTGACCAATCTGCCTCTAGAGTGTGTGAAGGCAGTGATGTAGTTGTGTTACACAGCTGGTGTTTGTTGGAGCTCCTCAGGGTGTGTTTCTGTATACTGTATTTGTGTGAGGCTGCATGTTTCGCTGGGAGCATGTGTACGTATGTGCAACAATGTGGGTGTTTGTGTGCAAGTCCCTAGCCACTTCCCAGCATCACTCTGCTGAACTCTCTCTCTCTCTCTCCAATAGTGCTGGCATAAGACAACATGACAGAGTGTCAATCACAAAGTGGCCTGAGGTATCGAGGCGACAACAGGGTTTTTTGGCAGAATGCTTCTGTGAGCAACACCAGGAAGAGGGCAACAGCAGGGGCTGGAGTACAAAACAAATGTTGAAACCGCACAGCCAGGTCTCACACAGCCCCCCCTCTGGCTACTCAATCTATCCACTGCCCTGGTTGAAATTCTGACCCCTGTTATAGGGAGCAAAATGTTCTGCCATGCCTTGAGAGAAACACTTCTGGCAACAAGCGGGTGATCTGATCCAATCCAATCCCATCTCCAAGCCCAGGGGCTCACAGTAGATTGGCCGGGTGCCGCCACTCTTACACTGCAGCCATGATGTGTTTTGATGACTCCATCACATGGCGAGGCAGTGCTACAGACACCTGTGGAGGTATTTGATCAAGCTGATGAAATTTGACAAGACTTAATCTTTCTCTGAAGAGAAGTGTTGGATATCTTCAGGGGGGAGTGTCATTTGTCAAGAAATTACAGCTGAAATGCTTCTTGAGAAGGCCTGCATCGGTAGATAGAGACTGCAGAAAGTTGATGGCGTCTTACAAATCTTGTAAGAGACAAAATAGAATAAATTAAGTTGAGCTGCAACTTAATAAAAGATTACAACTAAAGATCAACTGCCATACAAACAGCTTTACTGTGGCTTCTGTTATCTTATCAGAGGTTACACCTGCAATCAATACTCTAGCACCATTGCAGGGAATAATGTTACTGTAATCACACAGGTTGACTGTAATATTTTACTGGAATTAGGTTCTTTCTAGGAGCCAATGGGAAGGCTTTTTACATTTTCCAGAAAACCTCAAAATATATGTGTGAAACCACAATTCCTTTGTATTTCAGCTGCAACTGTGCATTTTGTTTTGTTTTGTTTTATATCTTACAAGAAAACTCATTGACCTTTATGGTTATAGCAGGAATAAAGTACTCATAGACGATGTAGACCTATAATTTAGTTTGGAGGAAAATGACTGTGACAGAATTATCCAGTGATCCATATCTTTTGCACACCTAATTCTCCTTTTCAGTAGTGTCTTTCGTACAGATAAATTCTGTTAGATAGCATATAACCATTAAGCGAAACCTTTAACAGATATCACCCTCTTTAACATTTCCGAGTACTTCGAATTTAAAAAACAATTTTCTAACCCCCTACCATTGTCTTTGAAATAATAGATTATAATATGATCATTAATAGGCCTTATAGCTTGAGGTAAAGTTATTGTGTAGTTTCAAAATGGTGGAAATCCTATCGATCTGACAGGAGGTTTAGAGTAATTTCTTTTCACTTTAGGTCCCTCAGTATTTTTCTGCTGGGCCCTACAACAGTTTTCATACTTGATTTCACCTGGACAAAATCAATGTTTTAGCATCTCATATTTCAATTTGCATTTATGTCAAATAAAATACCTGGCTGACATCAAGCGGTGTTTGAAAAACACTTCTGTCCAATTAAAGTCAGATAAAACAGAATACTAGATCAATGCCTCTGAACATTTTAAAAATAAAACCAATTCTTTCTGTTACGATAGAAGGGATTGGTTTTTTCTGCTTGTTTGATTTCTGGAATGACAAGAGGATTAAAAGCACAGTGAAAGTAAACCCCAAAATCATTAGAGCAAGAAGTTTGAATCACGAGACCTTATATAATATAATATATTACATATACATAAAACGAGAAGTTTAAATTTTTTGGGGGGTTAAAGTAACAGCTATGTATTCAGTTTCAATTTATCTGTTTTACAGCCAAAACCAAGGTAAAGTATGAGAATAAACAGCTTTATTTTATGCTCTTCTTAAACCTAACATTTAAAGAGTTGATTAAACAACAATGAAACTAGCTAATCTTCATTCAAATGCCTAATTAGTACACCGTGAACACATCCTCATAGTGAAAAATAATAGTAAGTGCATCAAGTTGAGGACATTTTTTTCTACAGCAGAAACATGAAGTGAGCCCATTTGTAGAGATCATAAGAAGTGAGATGAATAAAAGGGCAGTTGTGAAAAATAATGACAGAAGCATTGAAATGACTTGAGGTACAGTTTTATATCCTGCTTATTTCACAACCCAAAATCTAAATGGTCTTTTGAAAAGAATAATTTGCAAACAGATGATCTCTAAACATGCAATTTGAGTAAAGACATACCCCAGAAGCTTACCTTGTAGCAGCAATACAATGCACAACACATATTCTAGATGTCTACTGCTAAACTATAAACTTTGATTATCAATTTAAGATTACATGCATAGCATTGGTTCATTGCTCAAAACCCCAATAAAAGAAACTGAACTTTGTAGCTGTAATTTAAGCAGACTCTCAAATGCTTTAACCCCTAGAACCCTACGGACCCACCGGTGGGTCCAGCTGCTACGTGACCTCGTAATTTTAACAAACCCCAAGTATTGATGTAAAAAACACATTTGGCACATTTTGGTGACATTT
>NW_015150806.1:471045-484016 GCF_000732505.1 Cyprinodon variegatus
TTCTTAAATCTAATAGCTGTGAGGCTATAAGTGATTTACTTTTGTGTGTTTTTGTCAGGCAGAAATTTATTTATACCCCCTGAGGGTGTAAGAGGGGTGTAAATACTTCCATTGGTAATTAAATATCTGCATCAGCCACATGGACATTTTAAGCAAACCCAGTAAAACATGCCTAAACATTATGAGTTCAAATCTTACTATGAATAGCTGCCTCTCTAAGTAGTTTGATGATGCTTAGGGTTAGACATGTTGGTATCCTATAGTTTTGCTCCTGGGTGTGAATGATTCCATGATAGCGCACCACTGGTTTCCTCAGCTCTCCTTTAACTTTACGTTGAAAACAAAGCATCTAAAAAGAAAGACTCAAATTTGATGTCAGTAAAGATAACATTTTCATAAAAAAACAAATGATATCTGAGTGAAGGCTGAATAATTATGCCTTTGCCTTAACCAACAAGACTGAAATAAGTTGCACAACCACAAAGAACATATTGAAGAGTAACTTTTCACCAGAAACAATTCTGTCACATTTCTTATGTTGGACCTTTTATGCCTTTAAACAACAAGCTGCTTACTTTGCACTAATGCATCATTATCATAATGTGTCATCTCCCGGCTTATTTTCTCTGGGCAATAGATATTAGTCATCATCGTGGCTTTTAAGTGATAGTTTCTTTGCTCCTGCCTGCTGTGCTTCCCCTCATTAATGCAAGTTATTCTCCTGCACCTACTCTGTGAAGGGATTCTTCTCATGCAGGTCACAGCTTCTGACAAGGAGGATATTACTGTTAGCTTTCACAGCTAATTAGAGTGTAGATGGTTCGCTTTCAATGGACTTGACTGAATGGATGTTTCTCTACTACAAAAAGGGGGTTAGGTGTAAGTTTCTGAAATAAGTTGTCAGAAGGATTCAATGCATGTTGGATAAGATATTATGTCTTCTGCAGTCCAACAGCTGCATCTGTAAGAGTCAAGCTGCTTTCTTCTTAACAGTTTGTCCACATGAGTGATTCTCCACCATTTAAAATATTGAAAGTATCATTTTAAATGTTACCATATTCTGTATTTTCATGAGAAACTTTAGAATTACTACGGTACTTTCCATTTCCTTTTTGTTTAGTTTAACCATCAATGTGTGGATGTGTCAGTGATTGTTAATTTGAGGCAGCCATGTCTATTCAAACTGTCTCAAAGGAGTTGAAATGAAAGTTGAAACAGAAAAAGTAATATGTCTAATAAAAACAAAACATTCATTTCTTTTGCTATATCAACAACTGCTGGGTTGCAGAATGTTTTAGTAAAGAGGTATTCCAGAAAGCAATTTCCAAATAAACCTTAAAAACCTTCATTAGCAATGGACAATTTGTCATAAAGATGTCTGCATATAGAATATTTGTAAACAGTAAGGAAATTGTAACTAAGTGTAATATGCACACAACAGTGCATCTATATATGTCTATTGTATTTTCTACCACAGGGTCTTAGCACCTAAAGGTGGTCAGTTTGTGTGTACAACTATTTAAATATATACTAAATGTTAGATTTTGTCTGCTCTAAATGCTCATAAAACTGTACTATGAGAGCTACGAACAGCAGCAAACTCATCTGCATTCCCCATGACATCAAACTTCGTTGATAACTCTTCACTCTTTGATCTCTGAATATTGAATCCTTAAATAAAGTATAAATTGGAACTTCATAGAAAGATGCTCACAATGCTTTTTAAAAGCAGGAAGTGTAAAAAAACAAAAAAAAAATCTTAATTTAGCAATGTCTGTTTGTATTATTTTTTCTTTACTCTTAGCATGACAGCTGCTTATATAGACTAATATACAGAATATTATATAAATTACCATTAATTCCCCATGAAAAATCTAATAACAGCAATAAAATCAAAATATTCTGTACAATATAGGTCTCAGTAGATGATCTGGGCATGAATGACTGCTGCTTAGATTGTGTGTTTTAATAGGTCTGTCGTATTTCTGTCCAGCGAACTCTCAAACAATGAATGGTCCAGTGTGTCACTGTAAAACCTCACAGAGAGCCTGACATAATTTATAATTTTCCTCGTCCTCATCCCCACTGACACTGTTCAGCCGGGGATTTGCTTCCTCTTACTCACGGCTGTATATCTGAAAGCATTTCTTTCTTGGTGGGGTATCGGGTTTAGAATCGAACAGAATTCAACTTTACTGTCATTACACTCTCATAAGTACAAAGAAATGAAATGTACTTTGCATCTATCCAGAAGTGCTATACAGCATATAAATATTTATTTACATGTGCACAGAGACTATGTATTTCCTAACTATAAATGGTATATACTGTATAAACAGAGAGTAATTGTAAGAGGCTATAAAATAAAACTTTAGGTTCCACTGAGATTTGAACCCAGATTACTGGATTCAGAGTCCTAACCATTACACAATGGAACCACTTTTAAACAGTAATGACAGAGAGTAGTCCACATCATCTGTCTCTAGGCAACTGTGACAGCAGCTGATGTGAAGCTGAGGGGGTCACACTTAGAACCTAGCAGGACACATTAACTACCTTCAGTAGTTCCTGCGATTTGTTTAGTAGATTATGTCAGATTTAGTGTTGATGTGAGTTAGCCTTTCTGCTATCCAGATAAAGCCTGGTTGTTAATGGTTTTATAAATGTTAACCTTCAGGAAAGCACAACAAAGTGCTGGTGTCTGAATACAGATAGAGTTTCCCACTTTGTTCTGTTTGGGAATATATTGGTAGGTTTCTTCAACTTTCTGACTCATAATTGTGACTTTCAAGAATAAATTGAATGTAGCCCTTGATTGTCTAAGCCAGTGATTCCCAACCGGGGATAGTTGTACCCCTAGTGGTCCACGAGTGCATTGCAAGAGGTTAATGAATGCATCGTCAGGACCCCATTGAAACAATAAACAAACTTTTATCAACCAAAAATAAGGTTTTTTTGATATGTGTGAGTTCATCTTCAGCTTTGACACACATCACAACCAAGCAGAGGAACAGACTGGAAGTAAAGAACAGCCTGGTAGCTGGTTTCTACACTGAGCTATGGGAGCCCATCAAACCAGCTCAGGTGTCTTGATGAAAACAAAGTAAAACTAATTAAGTGAGTCTAATTATACTTCTTGTTCTATATTTTGTTCCCAAATCTTCAAGTTTAAATGTGATTTTAGGGGAGTTACTCAGAGGAGCTCAATTGTTATAAAATAATTTAACTTTTTTGATATCACACTGGATAAATTTACCTCTGCAGGGTTAAGGGTCTTGCTCAGTGACCAAGAGTGGCAGTCTGTGTGAGTTGAACTCAGAGCCTCCATGACCGAAGAACAATGCTCTAACCACTAGGCCACCACCTTTATAATATGATTTATTTTTGTATTTATTTTGATTCAGTATTAACTTCCAGGCAACATATTATTCCATTTTTTTTTTATTTGAGATGGAAAGCACTAATGCCTAATAATTAAATGCTCAAATTAAAAGATTAAGTAAAATTGTTTATATTTTACAATCACTTATTGTACATTCCATTTTTGGACATTCAGCAATATTTTGGTCTCAGAGGGAGACTCATGGTAACACAAAATGCCCAAAGTGGTACACATGTGAAAAAAGGTTGGGAAATACTAGTCTAAGCCATGGCCACCATCTTTTGTCCATGACCACACCAAGGAATCATGGAAGGTTAGAAAACAATGATGATGAGTTGATAACAATATATAAATAAACCCAATGTGTATGCATTCAAGTAAAACAAATGTATAGAAACCAGTTTGCAATCTAAAGTCTTTTATTGTAAATGTAAAAACAATAAATCAAGGTTCCCTGAGAGACAACAACTTTCCTCTATTTCTACTATGAGTATGGTCATCACAAAGCTTAGACAAAAGATGCGCACTCTTTTTAAAGATCTTGGAAATTATTACTGGCTGGATTATTCATTTCATTCACCTGGCTAGCTGCGTTCCTTTTCTTGTTACCGTTCATTTGATCCACCTGCTCCTGCTTCTATTTAACCTGCCTGTTTCCAGCCATCAGGCGAGATTATTCTCAAACCAGTGGTTATGTGATTTAGTATTTAGTATGTGATTTAGTATTTCTTAATACCTGATCCTGACCTGTTCTGCTTGTCAACCACTGAGCCTGCCAGACTTCTGACCTCCTGGTTCTGCATCCTGAGCATTTCCTCGGCACCAGCTTTGGCTTCACCCTCTGGATTATCCTATCTTCCTTCATCTGCCCATAATTAATCTCCTGCTTGTTTTCCATCGTGTGGGGCCACAGCATCTGGGAGCTCCCCGCATCTTGTCGTAACCCGATTCGCTGGAATCATCCTCAACTATTAATCAAGGTTAGTGACTCACATTCATAATTTTCCTCTGCCAGATTTACGTGGTCACTAACCTGTGTTTCCTTTCTGCAGAGGATTCTGCCTTAGGATCCCTAGCCGCTACTAGTGCAGATCGTTTATTTAAAAACTTTTTTGAGTAATCATACTTTCTGTCTGCGTTGAATACTTGGCACCCCTGTTCTGAGCCTTGACATTTTTTCATTTCTCTTCAGGATCAATAAAATGTTTTTGAATTAAATTGATTTTCATCCTATCTGATTTGTTAGTTGTTTTTATTATTAATCACTTAACTGTACGTATCTGCCTCATTTTTTATAATGGTGCTTAACAAATCCAGTGGCCTTCAATTCATAGTGTAACTATTTCTTTTATTAAAATGTGTCTGTCCAATTCCTTTATGGGGTTTGTCATATGTTTATAAGACTTCAAAGTACATTTCCAAATTAATCTGAAGAAGAAAAAAAAATCTGACTTGTATTAAATACCATGAATAATTCTTTATAAATGTTCACATGCTTTCACTATGCTTAGGTGTGTGACAAAAGGCAAAGCAAATGAGCCATTTTTAGATAAAACACTGGCAGGTGGAGCTTTAGAGGACATTAACATGACATATGTTGTGAATAGGCGCTACATCAATAAACTCAATTGTATTGAATTAAATCTGAGGACTGTGGTAAAGAGTTTGATATAGCATACAACAGTGTTTGATTTCCAATGTTAAGTCCTAGAGTCTCAGCTTAGTTATGGAAGGTTTTTAAATGCTCACCTTTGAGGTGAGCATTTAAAAAACAAGCATTTCAGCTTCAGCAGATCAGTTTTGTCTTTAAGCATAGGTTTGAAGCTTTTGATGTTAAGAAATGTTTGATCAGTAAAAGAGAGGCGTACAGTTTTATCAAAACAGGTAGAATTTTCAGAGAGTTGTTGCTCAGAACTTGGTTTAAAGTCAATTACACTTTGCTCACCTTTGCTGAAGATGCCAGTTCCACCTTTGGTGGCTTCATAAAAATAGTAACATTTTCCCAAAACACTTCAAAAAGCAGCCGCTTGTATAAAGGAGGGAATGAAGGATGTTGTTAGAAAACAAAATATTAAATTCCCATGAGAAAAAGTAGAATTATACACATGACAAGTAACAAATTAGAGATCGGTCTCTATTTGATGAGTAAGAAAACTGCTATCATTAGTAGCTTATTTAATTATTTTGAACAGGCTGCAAATGTTTTATGGTAATGATTTTCATAGTTGATGTTCTTTTTAACAAATTGCCTTTTTTTTCTTAATTAATTTTAAAGCACAACTAAACTTTTCAGGCCATGCATTTATCAGGCCTAATGACTGCAGGCAAAATCAATTAATTACGTAACAATAAATACCCGATTGACAGGTATTTAGATAACCCTGCTATATATGTATGTATATATATATATATATATATATATATATATATATATATATATATATATATATATATATATGTATGATTCAGCCCAGCTATCAGGGCCAGGACATGTTTGATGTTCATTTGTTTGTTCGTACTTTGAGTTACTCCATGGTTAATGTTCGTGGCAGCCAGTTGGTTGAGAGGTTCTGTCTCTTGATCATGGCTCCTGGTTGCAGTACAGTTTTAAGTCCCGTACGCCTGGCTAGGTGGAGACCAGTTTAAAGTTCTGTGATAATCCCGATACCATGTCTTGTCTTTGTCACCACTGAGCCTGTCTATCTGCATCTGTGCATTTCTGTCTGAGCTCATTGCTGTACGCATGGAACTCTGAACCTGCCTGCATGCTCTGTGGATTCCTGGAACTCTGGATCACTCTGTTCCTGTGTGGACCGGAACCACTGATCGGGCTGCAGACTCCTGGATTCCAGAACTGTTCCTGTCTGTATCCCTGACCTGGATCGGATTCCTGCCTGCTCACTGAGGTTGCTGCATCGGGGACACTGATTTGTGGCTCTGCACCGCAGCTCGTGGACTGAACTGAACTTTTAAACCACAGTGTCAGTGATTGGGCCGTGCCCTTGCCCCCCCCTGCAGTCTGCAGTCCACAGCTCCACGCTTCTGTTCTGTTTCTGTCTGTTAATTTTAATAAACATTTTGAATTTTCTCTCTGTCTGTCTCACCTTGAATACTGGGTCCATCTGTTCCCATTTTTGTGACACAAACACAATAGGGCCACATTCACACCGCAGCTTGAAGTGTCCCAAATACAATTTTTTTGCCCATATGAGACCTGGATCTGATCTTTTCATGGCTGTCTGAACAACACAGATACGATTTTTTCCAATGAGGTCCAGGCCGCTTGGATATGTGGTCCTGAATCTGATACGACTCTGATCTGTTCAAATGCGACCTTCGTCTGAACGGCCAGGTCGCATCCATCTGACACGAATTTCATTAATACCTGACAGTGATCACTCTTCTGCTTTTTGCTATGCAGAAGTGGCAAGAAAAACAATAACCATGGCGGATGATGATGCGTACAGCAGTATTTATGTTTAACCATCTTGAAAAGATTGAGTATTTGAGGTTGGGAAAGGTCGCTAGATGTTCTCCTGCGCTACCATCCATGTTTACTTCCGTAAACACAGAGAACGCTGGCCTGTGACGTCATTGCGTCATCAACTGTGCATGGGGGACACTTAGGTTGTATGAATGCAGTTCACACAGGAGATCACATACAAGTCGCATATATTTGGAAATGTGAACAGCAACGCAAAAAAAATCGGATTTCACAAAAAATCGGAATTAAGCATCAAGTGTGAACGTAGCCTAGGAGTCCTCAGTCATTAATCTAAAATCAATAGTAAAACTGCTTATGGTTGGACAACCTGCCAAAATTATCCCGAGGGTGCAGGTATTAGAAGACCCCATAATAATAAATGATTCAATTGTGTTTGTTTTTTTTCCAAGTTTTTTAAAATAGAATTAAAAAGGCCAGACAGTTAAAAACTATTCACTTATTTCCTACCTGGTAAAACTTATAGAAAAAAATCAAAGTGAAAACAGTATTTAGAGCCAATAGGTTTTGTTTGTACTCAGCAGTTATATCGGTGAGGTTCTAGCCCATAACATGTTAATAATGTTTATTAAAGTCGGGATTCTAACTGGAAAAGTAAAAAATATAGGAGAAATATAATTTTACTCGTTGTTTTTATTCATAGCAGTTATGAACAAAACAAATTGTAGTTCTTATTGTTTTTCTGAGTCAAATTTACTTGTTAATGTCCTTATATCTCAGTCACAGAGCTGTCAGGAATCAGTGGCCAGAGTTTGTTTTACATCTGTTTTTATTATTTGTTTTGTCTCATATATTTCATGTTGTCTTAGTCAAAAGTGCATTTCTATTTTCTCTCCACTTTACTAGTTTCTTTGCTTGGAATATTTGAATAGTTTTGCCTTATGTTCTTTTTTTATTCACTTGTATGCTCTAGACTCATATAGTTATGACACAGCTCAATGAGAGGCTGTTGCTGCACCTTCTCTATAGCATTGGACAGAACATATTTCTATAAAAAGCACATTCAAAAAAGCTGATTTCAATAGTTGTCTTACCCAAAATCCTATAAAAACAGCAACAACAACAAAAAATATTTCACAACAATTTTCATTTAAAAAAATGTTAGTAAACTCTTGGCCACACTTGAACCAATTATGCTAAATTTATGGACAGGGAGAAATTTTAAACACAGTTTAAAATTAAATATGCATTGTCCTGCTCCACATGATGGACTGATTTTATACTTATTTCTAGAAGCTTATAGGGGCTTATATTCAGCTGCTTGCTGAGCATATTTAGTCTGTTTAGTGCTCTATTACTGTAGTTTCCCTTGCATTAAAAGCAAAGGACACTGACAACTCTTTTTCAGTGTGCCTTGGGAGAAAACAGAATAATTTAGCGCACAGATCATTTCCTAAAGGATGCTGCTTGATTTGACGCTAAAGACTACACCATGCAGAATTATTTTTATGCATTACTTGCAAAAGCATTGATACTGCTTGATCTTTTTTTTATAGCTTGTCGTGTTTCAGTGACAAACATGGATGTGCATGGGAAACTGAGTTAAACTTTCTCAAATTGAAGAAAATGTTAGTCTGACTCATGAAACATTTGGTCATTGGAAATCAAATCAGAGTCTTGGTTAGGATTATGGTAAGATAAATTAAAATGAATTAAAATCCCTTTATGTTAGAGAGTCCAGCTCTGACAGGTAAAATCATGCAGCATTTCACTTTTTTTCTTTTAAATAATTTTTTTTTCTTTTTTCACATCACAATGTACTACTTACTTCTATTAGCAAACACTTCACTCATTTTAATTGAGTGAAGTTTGCGATTGTAACATGTTAAAATGTGGAAAATACATCAAGGCCTTGCACTGAAGAGCCCCAACTTTGATGCACTACTGAATTTCATTAATGAACAATGTTTTGTAGGTCTTCTCTTGGGTATCACCCATTATCATTAGAGAAGGGCAAAAACAACAGCCCAAACCAGCAGTCAATAGTGAAAAACACATGCAGGCTGTATCATTTTTCCCAGAATGTTGCATGATGCTTCGTCATTTTATTCACTTTCATGCCATTTGAACCTGACCTTTACCCTCTCCTGTGATTCCATATAAGACTGTGCACAATCAATGTCTGTCACCTTCAGCGTTATCAAAAAGCTGTCCACCCTCTGTGACACTGCTGGCAGCCCTGTCTCCCTGCATTTGGGCAAATTGAAGTTCCATTGGCGGTATGGGATACCCCTCCTTAATATGCCCTCGGTCCCACCCTCACCATCCCACTGGAAGTGATTCTAATAAAATGAATTTCAGCTGACTAACATGGGTTGAGATCCAGGGGATGAAATCCATACTTCATGCATTTTGCATGTTTTGGTAATTGGGCTATTTTGGGGTTGCTAAATGCTCCAGCCCAAATATTCACGTGTCTAAATACAGAAAAGAATAAACATCTAAAGACATTTTAATATCAACGAAAATGTTAACAAACCAGATACAAGAGAGCTTAATGTAAACCTTAAATATCTTCAGTGATTTTAACGTATCCCTGAATGAAGCTTGAACAAACTGGTAGCACTCATAAAAATTGTCTGATCACATCCCAAGAGTGATGTTATGAAGCGTAGCTTTAATTATGTGTGCTTTCATGTTGAATAAGTGTCTCCTTCTCTAACCATCCTTGAGACCCATTTTTAAAGTCTGAGAATGTGCCCCAGACCATCTTTTCCCCCTCCAGGCCCCTGGCTCTGACCATTAGGGAGATTCCTTGTCTTCCCTAAGCAATGACAGGTGAAATGGAGCACAAAATCCCATAGCCTGCCATGGACTCTCCACAGACTCAACACCTCTAACTCTTAGAGACATTCCTCCTTTCATGTTCCATGCTGTCCAAAATGTATCAATGACAACAGATTAGTAATATTGAATATTAGGAAGGTATTGTGTGAAAATTAATATCGGCATGAATATCTTTTTGGCATTTAACTACTTCTGCATTCCTTCAGCTTCAAAGAGCATTCAATGTTTAAAGGTTCCTTGCAAGCTTATTTCTCCATTGTTTCATAGTTGCAAGATGAAATAAAACTAATTTCTGTTTTACATTCATAACAAATAAGTGATCTATATTATCTTAAAATTAATTTCCTGTTGAAAACATGGTTTTGGGCAAGTATGGAGTTCTATTCAGTGAATACAGAAAACTCATGTGGAGAGGTGGAAGCATTATGACCTTTACAGTCATAGAATGATATTTGTTGCGTTAAAACAACTAATAGAAATAATGAAATATCTTAGTTTGATAAATAATTGGTTTGGTTACGTTACGTAAATTACTGTCAGCAAGTTTGTTCTGCTTCATTTGTGATTATTTAAATGTTTGCTCCCTTGCCTGATCATAACCTTTTTTTATGCCTGTTATAGGACTTACTAATTTATCATGTTTAAGTAAAATAAGCATATCCAGAAAAAAAATGCTCTCCTGTCAATTTATAGATTATCTTTAATATTTATCTTGGACATTTAATATGAAAAAGATAGCAAGCTATATATCATTTTGGTCTGAGAGTAATTTTTTTTCTGTTACTTCTATCACTTTTTTTATATTCCGCAATAACGGACATGACCTTCTACCCTAATAAAAGGATATTTACAAGGAAATGCATTTATATTTAACATAACCATAAAGGATGGATATTTATACATTTGAAATAGCAATTGTGTAAAAACATATATTTTCCAACCGTGCAGCCTTATGGTTATTTTTTATTAATAATGTAAAATGTTAAATGTAAAATATTGGTACATACAGTATGTTAATCCACAAATTAGTCTGTTTTAACCTTGATAATGGTCTTGGTACCATTATTTCTTCTAATTCTCTTTCAGATTATATACAAAATGCTTTTTTGATAGCTTTCCCAGCATACCTAAAATAAAGTAAAACTTTTTATTCAAAAAAATATATTAGACAACAGTCAACAAATATTGGAAGAGAACAAATACCCTATCAAATATAAACTCTGCCTTCCAGTCCTGCTGTATGGTACAATCTTCAAACATTTCCCTCCTAGCTGCAGTAAAAGCCTTTTCCTTTTCAGACTTTTGGACATCTTCGATGTTTGTTTAAATTATGTTATTCTGTTTGATTCTCGTTTTTAAACATATATATTGCATCAATACAGTAATAGTTTATCCGTGTTGAACTATTTTCATTTTTAAAGGACCTCTGGGACTTTAATGGGAATATTGGGAGAAGAAATCCTCTATTTCTTGTTAAAAAATAAATTAAAAGTGTTACTGAAGGGTTAAGATGATAAATCATGTAAATATCCACCACATGTTGGTATTCAGGAGCATGGGGTATACCATAACACTTCTTTGAATAAATGTTTTGAAGGAAACAATGCTTTTTGCATGTTAATTTTGCTCCTGTTTAAATAGGAAATTTCCATTTTTTCAGTTATGACCAATACTGACCAATCAGAGAGCTTTAGAATAAAATATCATACTCTAAAAAAATTATACACTGATTAGTCAGTAACTTAAGGTTAAATACCTTGCCTGAGGAAGCTGTGGTTGTAACTTACAACTGTCTGGTTCAGCTTTAGTTTATTTCTAAATAATACAAGATTGAAAAGATGGGATCCAGCTTGAACTGATTAATTTTGGCTACCACCTCGTATTAAGATCTTCCTGCAACTTTCCAAGAATACTTCGGACTGCTTTTCTAGCACAGACAGAAAGTGAAAAAGAGCAGAGGTGAACCAAAGAACAGAGGCGATCAGTGATACCATGGTTGGAAAATGCTTAAACATGCTGGATAGCTGTCAGCTTCACCTACTCTTACTGGGGAGCTTCTTGCAAAAGAGCCCTGAATGAAGAAATAATAATAATTTACCTATATGGATAATGAAAAGGTTTTAAAACTGTAGTTTAAAAGTGGATCAAACTAAATTATATGAACTAAGGAAATGATTAAGTTACAACATGTTAAGTAACTATTACTTACTATTTATATGTTAAGTATAGTAATAGCAATTCTTATACATTTTCCCCTGCCATCTATTGTGCTCTTCTACTGCTGTAGACACAATTGTGTTCACGGATGCCCGCGAATCGGATAAATTATTCCGGATTTTAGACTTTGCAAGGTGGTGTTTTTTTAATGCGAGTGAGGGCGTGCAGGCAATACAATAATTTGTGCATCACATGCGGATTAGCACTACTGTGATTGCGCAGGAACACTAAGAGAGAGATTGGGATGTGGGGAGGAGGTTGCTGGTGAAACCTGTGCAGCATATGTGTCCAAAGCCATGCTCTGTTCAACCAGCGTTCCAGGCGACTGGTTGTCAGAGAGCTGATTGGATCAGTCTGATAAGTTTCTCTGGGTTACTCTCTGGCAGTCATCTAGTTACCACTCAAAGCTGTGCATCCTGTGAAATGGCAGAGGTTGAATCCTCGAGTAAAAAAACAAAATATAGGACTAATTTTACAGCAGAATATACTAAAGTATATCCACGTCTAGTGAAGGGGAGGAACAGTGGCGGATCTAGACCAAATGTACCAGGGGGCCAGGAGGGGGGAGTGTGTTTTCATGGGGGCACAGAAAAGCATGAAATAAAAAATAGGGCAAGAGATTCAAGTATATTAAGGGAGCTGCATGAAGTGAAACTTATTTTCAATAAGGTTCCATAAAAATTCTATTCCTTATGAGGTCAATATTTATAATTTAGGAATTTTACACATTTTTGACTTAATTTGAGTTAAAACTACAGTTTTCTATAAAATTGGAATTAGAACTCAAGAAAAACTGTTATGTAATTCATCTGTAAAAATTAGAACATTTTTTCTTCATTTGTTGTGATAAAAAAAATGATCATTTAGCAGCTGAAAACTGGGATCCTATCTCAATACCACTGAAGCTATCACTTTATTGTTTTTGAATAATTAGTAAAACAGAATTTGTAAAGAAAAAGAATGAAATAGATCCAAATGACCTATCAGTAACCATGTCTGTTCCAGTGCAGATCATCCAGAGAATTTCTTGTAAGTATTATGTCTTCAGTACAGGGGCATTAACAGGGGCCAGGACATGATCTA
>NW_015150806.1:484378-500229 GCF_000732505.1 Cyprinodon variegatus
AAATAATTGGCCGAGTCTGATCACGTGACCCCTACGTTAAACAGGAAGTTCCGGATCTTGAACGTGTGTATTTGTTTACAGCCATGAGCTTTTCACCTGAACCTTTCCTAAAATATGTCTAATGACTACTTTTTTCCCTTTCCTGTCTCATTAATCATCGCGCAAACCTTAAGTAACTGAGTCTACGTATTCAGCTCTGGATACGATGCGTTTTAACTGAAGTGTTACCTGCTAACCAGACGTGCTAATTTTTTTTAGCTTTATTAGCTTGGATGTATTAAGGTCCCTTTGACCTAAGACCGTCAAGAAGCATCGATAAGCGGGTAAAGCCATCACAACAAACTGGTTTTGCTTCAGCTGCTGCTGCAGTGACACGTTAATTTGTCATATTTCTGGCAGCCTGGCTAACATGGGGGTGAAACAAAACACTGTGACCTGTCAGAGCCTGTCTCTGCAAAGACAAGGTATGAATGAATAATAAGTTGAAGGCTGAGTTTTATTTGTGAGTCAGTTATTAGGATCTGAATTGCATTTAAAGCAGGTGACTTGTTATTTGCTGCCGTGACTCTACTTGCTCTCATGCTCTTCGTCTCAGGGAGATGATGGTGATAGAATGAGCAAAGAGTCCATGAAATATGGCACTGACCGAGGTTTACTGGGATCACCACATCCCGCTGCCAAAGCTTAGTCCAGTCCAAGCCAAGGTTACCGTGGCCGTGGTGGCACTACTATGCTTCATAAACAGCTATGATGGAGAATTTGTATTTGATGACTCCGAGGCAATTATCAACAACAAGGTCAGTTTTTCCCTGTGTTTAAAATGCATATTTTGCATGATGGTGCTTGTATTTGTTAGAAGTTTTGCTGGGATTAGTTTTTATTCTCTTTATCTTTGCATTGCAGGACCTGAAACCAGCAACACCTCTGAGCAACATCTGGAGAAATGATTTCTGGGGGACCAATCTCAGTAGCAACTCCAGTCATAAATCCTACCGACCGCTTACTGTCCTAACATTTAGGTAATTATTCATGCTTATCTTTGCACTTGAATATTTAAGTACAAGCTAGATTGAAAGTCATTTAAATTTATTTAACCATTCAGTTGTTATAAATACTATAATTACACAAATATTGCAAAGCAGACAAATTTAAAGAACAACACAGGTTAATATTAACAGGATCAAATTAGAATTCTGTCCTACAGTAGATACAAGATTGCTTTTGACTGGAGGAGTATCCTGCCATGCTTTGCTTTCTGACTCACTAAAACAGAACAATCTTGCATATATTTAGTTTTATTTTGCCTTTTTACTTATCACTGGCACACATGTTTGACTAACCCTTTTTGACAAAATGTTCTGAATAAAGCAATATCTTCTTTTTGGATATGCCAGCTCTTTTGATATTATATCCACGGTGTAGCGTCAGCCTTTTAAAGATACATACCTAGTAAAAAGGAACCAATTAAGTCTAATTACCGGTATGTCAGGATTAATACAGAAGATATTTCAAATTTGTCATAGAGCATTGGTAAACTGGATGGTTGGAGAATAGAGGTCATTAAGTACATCTGATGGGACAGCGAAGTTTGGAAAACATTTAAGACATTATTGGGTTAGAATACAATATCTAGGACTGAAGCAGTTAATCGGATTAATCGTGATTAATTGATTATTGAAAAAGGTTTCAACTAATTTAGTAATTGATTGTTAACTGGAGTATAGAGATTGAAACATGTCTTTAGCTGACAGAGAAGGCCATTTAGAGTAGTGATCTTATAAAAAATTATACAAACATTCCATTTAAGGTAAAAAAAAAAAAAACATCCTTTAATATGCTCTAACCAGAGCTCCTCAAGGGAAAAATTTTTTGTTTCACTTTGTCTATTCTGTAAAAAAATCTTTTTTTAAAGGAACCGTTTGCTATCAGATTATTAATCGATTGAAAAATCAATCAACAGATTAATCGATTTGCTAAATAATTATTAGTTGCAGCCCTAACAATATCCCAAGCTTTTAAAAGCAAAGAGGACTCCTCTATCCATAAAAAAAAAAAAATGAAGGAGTTTGGAACTGCAGCAAAATGTCTGAGACATTAAAGTCTCAGAAAGTTGAATGTATGCTTCTCTTCACCAAAGCCAGCTGGTCAGGGTTGACTAGTAGAGCCATATGCCTTTCGTAATACATATATTTAAAAACTGCTTATGTTGCACCAGTGGCCTTTCTTTACTTTTTAAAGTGGATTTACAGGATATATGGTTTATGGAAGTGAAAGACGTGTTGCTAAGGTTTCTTTGCCTTATCTGGGAGCGGGTTGTAGGGGCAGCAATCTCAGCGGAGACCCCCAGACTTCCTTCTCTCCAGACACCAACTCCAGCTCATCTGGGGAAAGCCTGTGGTGCTCCTAGGCAAGCCGAGAGAAATTCCCTCCAGGTTGTCCTGGGTCGTCACCTGGTTCTATACCCTCATTTATAGACCAGAACAGCTTCCATATTATAGCAGCAGCCACACCGATCCATCTATCTCTCGCTCCATTCTCCTCTCAATCATTAACAGGACCCCAAGATACTTGAACTCCTCCATGTGATGCAGGAACTAAAAGGAACAAGCTGCCTTTTTCCAGAGAACCATGGCCTTGGACTTGGAGGAGCTGATTTTCCTGAAATATTAATGACGCCATATTGAAATAACAAAAAATACATTAAACAAAAAGTCAGCACAGTTCCTGTTGAAAAAAAAATGAGATTTAACATAGGAGAATGGAAAAATTATAAGGAATTCAGAAAAATAAATATATAAGCCTTAATCTAGTGAAGTAGCAGTGAATGTTAATGGCATGTATGCTTCCAATTATATTCAGAATGGACATAATTGGAATATATATATTTATATAATTGTGACTCTACATTTTTTTCTCTAATTTCTTTTCTGTCTGTCAGTACTTAAATACAAATAATCAAAACTTAAAGTATTCAGTGGTTCTGGATGGGAAGCTAAACGTCTCCAAACTTGGAAACAAAGTTTTTTTTGGAATGACTATGACCTGAATGAATGACAATCTTAACCAGCATATTAAGTGATTGAAGAGAAAAAATATTTCAACCCCATTCTAGATCCAATCCACTGTGTTCCTCACTGCAAGCAAGGACACCCTACCCTAGAAAGCATGACACCGTGCCGAAATTGGGATCAATCTGATGGCATTGAGCTGTATGGGAAAAGTTTGCCTTTAGCATAAAAACTAAGTACAGAACAAGGAACTTGTCTTTGTTGTGTTATACGAACAATCCATGGCTGAAATAACATGGAGATAAATTATTGACTCAGACGATAATGATCGATCATGCGTTGGGTTTTTATCAGAGATGAAGAACCTCACAGCTGCAGGGCTCCCTTCCTTTTTTGACCCTCGTAGCATTTTACGGATTTTCTTTTCTTATTTTCTTTGTTCCCTTTCATTCCCTGTCATCTGTCATTTACTGGGTGTGATAACAAAGCACCATTTCTACCATGTGGTTCACTGGACTCCCATAATAAAAGATTTTTTGAGTGATGAAGACTTTTTTTATGTTTCATTTTAAATGGGAGGTTGCTTTTGATTTTATTTATCTTTTTAACAAGAATCTAGATTCCACCAAATTGGCTGCACTTTCGAGCCCTTAGGTAATATTTTGTGTTGGTATATATGGAAAAAAAGTATTTAGAGGTTAGCTCCAAGTAAGTCCTTGAAGTTTAAACTGTAGCAATTTAAACAATATTAGTAACTATTTTGTAATTTTAGGGTCCATGAATGGCACTTGTATAGAAATAATGTATATTGCTCATAAGATTATTTTTACAGATTATAAATGGCTATTACTAAAAAGCAAAAATCTTTCCAAGGATGAAAAAAAAAAAAAATAGAAAAACCTCTGATGATATCAACACTTATGGGTAGTTTTATAAACTGCCCATAAGATTTTGTGGCACTACTATTAATTTTCTGCACTTCTAATTTGGTCATTTTTATTACGATGCTCAGAATGCATTCACATTAAATAGTCAGTATTACCAGGAACAGAATAGGTGAAAGAACCAAAGAAGCTATTTTTGCAAATAGCTTCTTTTGGTCCAAATTAATTCTGAAGCAAAAAAAAAGAAGAAGTATAATGACATTTGAAAATTGGCCTTGGGCTCAACCTAACATTCCAATCCACAAATGTCTCCATAAAACGACTGGAAGAAAGCAGTTCCAACTTTTTTCATTACACAGAAAGGTGGATCAAAGAAAATGCACCTGCAGTGAGAGATGACGTGATCATATATTTTGTTTAAAAAAAGAAATAATAATGCAGAGACGATCGGCGCCCATTATTATTTTCTGCAGATATGAATATGAATATCAAGATATTAATGTGAGATTAGGATGAACTGATAGCAAAACTGTTTCTGCTCCGATTTATTTATCTTTAAGTTAAATTGAGTGGATGTATTTCCTATTATGGTTGTGATAGAACTAGGTTTATTTTGAGGAATAAAACGCTCAAATGGTGCAGATGAGAAATCCCCAAAACCTGTTTGCAGTCTTTCTCAGTGGGTAATTCATCAAGGTTAGGTAAACTGTGTGATTGAGGGCGGTTGTCAGAATTGTTAGTTTACAAGAATGTCTTGGCAGGACTTGTGGTTATTTCGGAAGAGATAAAGAAACTGAAGAATATTTTTTTTTCCCATTACATCATACAGGTCTGAGTAATTCCAGGTGGGAAAAAAGGGACAGTTTTTCTCTAAACTGCTGCAAATCCTGACATGCAAAATTTGGTGTTGCCTATAAACCTTTGCACTTTTTTGCCACATAGCAGCCAGAAATTCAACCCTGTTTTCATGTGAAAGATTAACTTAAATGAGAACATATGTTTTTTTACAAATACAAATCTTAACCTTAAATTAATTTATAATAAATCCCAGAGTTAAGCATCTTTTGTTGGCGTAGCAGCTACATTTGTTTTTTTGAATATATCTCTTGCAAATACCTGTAAACTAAAATTTAACTAACTAAAAAGAAGCTAGTTTGGGTAGAGGTGATCTGTGAGCATTGGTTATCAAGCCTCTGCCTTGCCACAGATTTTTGTTGCTTGATTTTAACACAGCATTAAGCATAGATCGAAACCCTTCTAGTATGTTTCAGGTTTTATTCTTGGGCTTTCCCTACTGAAAAGTGAATGTCCAGCTATAAATCAAGTCATCCTCTTACTATGTTCCTTAGCTTTCTGAAGAGACCATCCCCAGAGCATGATCCTGACACCAAGATTTGTCATAATAAAAATGATGTGTTGAGGTTAATTCTTGAGTAAAAAGAGCACACTGCAAAATCAATCTAAAAATGCTTTAGAATTTCTCAAAAAAAGTGTAGTAACCCTTAAATTGAGCAGTTTAATAAGATGATCTGCCAATGGAATGAGTATCTTTACCATTAAAATAAGAAAATTAGTTATTGTGCACTTGAAATAAGAGACTGCAGATGTTTTTTTTTTCTTATTTGAAATATACATTTTTTATTTCATTGGCAAGTGTTTCTTTTACCTGCTCAATTCAAGAAAAAGTGCAATTATTAAAACTAAAGAAAAAAGTTATTACTTAGATTTAATTCTTTTCAGACTGCATTTGGCTTGTAGCACAAGCCTCATTGTAAGCGGGTTAAACTTGCTTGTTTCTTACAAGGATTTCTATAGCTAGCCTACTGTTTAACATAGCTAATCTGGAAAATGGAAGTTGTTTTCCTTTTCATGGACTCACATGGATGGTCATATCTATAGTTGGTAAACAGCTGTTGGGTCAGATCATATTTTGGCTCTGCACACTTCCCCCTGTTGTTGAGCAGGTATTAAGAAAGCCAGTGCCATAGCAGAAAGCCAGTTTTGTGGACTGTCACAAACCGGGAGTGGGATCAAGTTGTCCAAAGTAGAGCCCATGGAAAAGCCCTATAAGAGATTTTTAGGAATTTCTCTGATTTATGTTTTTTCTTAACTTATTACCGTAGTTAAGGTAAGCGGTTAGACCTTTGGCAGTTTAAAAGTGAGCCGGATTCTTGCTATTCTCGGATGACCCTTTGAACATTGGACAGGCAGGCTGTACAAGATGCACTCTGCCTGTACAACTGGATCTGGGCAGCCTGGTTTATAGCTTTATCAGGGACCTGTCTAGTGTAATCTTTGGTCTTCAAGAAGCTTTTTGTTGTGGAATGTTTTTTGTTCTTTTAAGAAAAATGCGAGGCCCTCACAGAAAAGTTGAAATTTTTGGCTTAAATTACACGTAGGTGATCTCTATTTCCAGACTTCAGATGGTTTGCACTTAATTTTACTCAGGAGGTACTGAGGAAAAGGGGCCAAAAAGAATTTTTACGATTTTCTTTAAAAAAAAAAAAAAGAAATATAACATTTTTCCTCTCCTTTGTTTTGGTTTAACCAAAAAAAAAAAATAAATAAAAAAGTGCACCTGTAATTATCTTTTGACATTTTTGCAGAAATTGTTCCAAGGTAAAGAGGAAGTTGTCTTGGTCCTAATTTTGGACAATAATGTCTGGTTTGATTGCTAAAACAATACTTTTTTTTTGACTATTAATAAGGCATAGCTAAACAAATTACATAACAACTGAAGCATTTTGTTTTACCATTTATAATGTCATATGACTTTTAACACTACCCTTAACCCCACCAATGGACATTTGCTTGAGTCTTACCTTCATAACTAATAAACATTTAGCATCAGGTTTTTCTTCTTTTGCTGTTGCAGGTTAAACTACCTCATAGCAGGAGGTCTGCACCCTGTTGGCTTCCATGTACTAAACATCATCCTCCATGCTGTCATATCTGTCCTTATGATTGACGTGTTTGCTATTCTGATCGGTGGACTGGACTATGATGAGAAGGGCTGGATATTGAACCATGCTCCAAAGACTTCTCTACTTGCTGCCATCTTGTTTGCTGCTCACCCAGTTCACACAGAAAGTGTAAGTAGAATACAGCTACTTTAGGTTTTGAAATATCAGTGAAATTTTATTTTTGACAATTAATTTTTTTTTTGGCAGGGGTTCAAACTGCTTTTAAACCACCCTAATTTCTGTATACGTCTGTATACTATATAGACAGATGTGATTCTCTAAAAACAGAACAGTGAATGTATGTTTATTGAAACAGGTCTAACTTAACTAAATTACTTTCATTACATTACTCCATCTGTAATAGAGTGACTATAGGACCAGTTTGATATAACAAAATTACATGCAATATATATAATTTGGGGTCCCCGCTCCATCTGACCAGGAGTTTTGGGGTCCTTGGCCTGGAAAACCTTGAAGAGTCCTGTTGTAAAGTGTGGTTAGGAGGACCTTCTTTAACTAGAAACACATCTGGTCTCACATATTATTCTAAATCATAGGTGTCAAATTTGGCCTGCTCTGTGTCTGCCACAGACGTGTCTTTCGATCTTTGATTTCACCTGAGCTTATATTGCATTTTACTTTTCCCAGGTTTAAGGCTTAGGCAAAGCCTACATTTGCTTCTATATGTAAATGTTTATGGTAATATTCAAAGAGAAGGAAAAACTTTTAGATATTCTTACAGAAAATATCAAGGCTGGCCGGTAACATTGTATTGTGTTTGATTTTGGCCAACTATGTGTTTTACTCTGACCCCACCACCCTCTCTCCCCCGTCGTCTGAATACTCTTAATATGACATTTTAAAGAAGAAAATATATTTTCCTGTGTAAAAATATTAAAATAGTATCTGCAAGCATCTATACTTTTATTCATCAAGCCTGAAGGGGCTAATTTTCGAGAGAAATTACTACTTTGCAGTAAAAGCATCTTTAAATTTTTTGCTTTTCTTTTATAAGACTCTTCTGACAGGGGTCCACGTGGGTCCATTTGGCAATTTCTTGGCTTCTTTTGGTTTTATAATGGTATTTTTTCAGAAATAATCTGGATTTTCTTTTAACTTTTTTTCACAGTTTTCATCTGAGCTTAACCTTCTTGAAATATCTGAAATCACGGTAGTTTTCTTGGGCAATCCCAATTCTACTGCTCCAAGTACCATTAAAAATCAGATTACCAGAATAGGAATTGTAACTGACGCCAAAGCAGGTTTATTGTACTTTTGGTATTACCTACTTTCTTCGGGATGGAATTTTGGGTTAGGAGGATGTTAAATATTTTCATTCGTAGAATAGTTTCTAAATATATGAATTAATTTAAATAAAATAAATAAAGCCATATAAAAAACAATGAAATAAAACATAAAAACAGAGAGTCTCGTGCTGTGTTGAAAGCCAGAGCTTTTAAGACAAGTTTTAAAAATAGACAGTAAGGATGATTTTGTAATGAGCAGGGGAGCTCATTCCATAATTTTGGAGCAGCAGCTGAAAAAGCTCTTACCCTGCGAGGTTGAGTTTGGACCTTGGTACCTCCAGAAGCAGCAGGTCAACTGACCTGAGGCACTAAGTCAGACTACAGGGGTGGAGTAGCTCAGTGTAGTTGGGAGGGGCCAATCAATTTAAAGACTTAAAAACAACTAAAAGGGTCTTAAAATGTACAGGCAGCCAATGGAGGGAGGCCAGGATAGGGGTTATGTGCTCCATCTTATGTACTCCTGTTAAAAGGCATGCAGCTGCATTTTGCAACAACTGAACACATGAAAGGGAGAACTGGGTCAACCCACTAGAGCAGAGATGTAAAAAAAAAAGGCATGGATTACTGTTTCAAACTATTTCTGTGCAAGAAAACGTTTGACCTTGGCTAACTGTCCGGTGTGATACAAGCAGTACTTTACTGCAGTGCTGATTTGCAAATTTAAAGTCACTGCCCATGTTTGAGAGGACAGGCTTTAAAAAGCCATGAAAAAGCTCAAGTCAACAGGTTGGGATTCACTAAAGTTATTTGGGCCAAATAGAGTACCATCGCTTAATTTTTTTTCCTGTTAAGATATGAATAGTTAAGAGCCAACTGGTTGTAATGTCATCAAGGCTTTCCAGTAATGGTGCAAGTGAAAAGGCATTTTTCTTTTTACTAGGCAAATATATCTGACTTTAATCAGCATAAAAATGATAACAGATGCTACGGCTTCTCAGGGGGGACCCAAGAGGCAGCAGTACAATGAAAGGAGAAGGGGTCCTAACACTGAACCCTGTGGAACCCCATAAGGAAGAGGAGCAGAGCTAGGTTCGTAGTTTCCAAGGCTCACACTCAAGGCTCTATCGGAAAGATAAGACTTGAACTAGTCCATTGCAGTACCACCAACAAGGTGGTTTGACCGAGACATTAAAGTGTTGTTGTCCGCAGTGTCAAAGGCTGCTGTCAAATCTAAGAGGACAATAATAATATTGTCACCAGAGTCATTTGCCCAGAGGATGTCGTTAAAAACTCTTAACCAAGCTGACTTAGTGCTATGCAGAGATTTAAAAGCAGACTGAAACACCTCCAGGATATCATGTTCATCTAAAAACTACTTGAACTGATTGTTAACAACTTTTTTTTAAGATTTTACCAATTTTAGGCAGCTTAGAGATGGGCCTGAAAAGAAACAAACGTGTGCTGTAGAGCATCCCAATCTTCCAAACGAAGCTCCTGTCCCTTGCTCTAAACTGTACGTTGGTAAAAGTCTTCATTGTGGATTTATATTTAGAACATGTTACAGTTACACATTTGTACATAGTAGGAGAGAGAGAACAACCCTCTAGGTGTCAGTGAGTCACGTGAAAGGCATTAAAATCTATTCTTCAAAGGAACGTTCATGACATCTTGCCCAGGGAAGATGGAAGGTCTAGAATAATTACATTCTGGTGTAGAGAGTGTTTATTGCATATTCATAACACTGCTTTGTTGTTTGCACGTTCACGTCTGCGAGATAAGACGTGTCTAAAGATCCAGTTCAACGACAGTTAGTTGTCTGTCATGTGCTGACACTTAACACTTTCATCTTTGGATATTTTTATAGTTGAAGGCATTATAGGAGAGATTGGGGCACAGCTGGAAGGTAAGTTGATAAGTCAAGCAAGCAGTTGTAAGGTCTTGTTTTGAAAAGTTATTATGTTTAAACATGCCACAAAGGAGCAGTGAGACACTCCAAAAGGGGTTAGGAATTGGCACACGTTTGGTATAGAATAGATCAATTTCCAAGAAAAGGTGGTTATGATACAACCAAAACAAAAAAGCAATGAAATAGAGATTGGTTTTAATTAGTGTTGCACAGATACTGATACCAGTATCAGACGGGGTCCCGATACTGCACTAAAAAGATGGTATTGGTGTCGGCGAGTACCGAAAAATAGGGCACCGATACCATTTTGAGCACCAAAAGTTTATTCAACTATTGTCACCCATTCCAGGTAAAAAGTTTTACTGGATTCACTTTGTATTAGTCTTTTTCCTGCTTCACAAAGGTAGGCAGCAGCTTGACAAAGCCATGATGGCAGTTATCCAAGTAGTATGCAGTTCTTCATATATACACACACACATCAATTTCAAACAGATGGTATCGGTATCGGGGCCAAAAAATGGCGTTGGCGCAACACTAGTTTTAATGATCCTAGCAAAAGCAAGAATACGGGTAGTCAAAAATCTTTAATGTACCCAGAAACACAGGCTGTGTATGACTCACTGACCTCTCAGCATTTCAAAAGAAAAGCTGAGCAATCACCTTAAGTAATTTTCTCATTTATTATCAGTCATGACAATTTTAAGATCTGAAGCTGATAGATTTTTTTTTACAAATCTTTATTTGGGGTCCGATTAATATTTCTGTATTTAAACCAGCATTAGTTTTTTTACCATTGATTTTCTTGTTTCTTGTTTTTCCCGGCTTGTTTTTTTTTCCTTTTAATGGCTTTAGCCATTAACCCATCTTTCATTATAAAGCTGTACAGCCTGGATAGACTCATGTTTTGGGCAACAAATAAACTTCTAATAACAGTTATTCTCTATGGACATATGGCATCTTGAAAAAGAAGTCCAGAGGTTTCAGCTCTAAACATTCATTGTCTCTTTGCCTAGAACAAAAGCTCTGTCTCAGCTGGGTAACACAGGACCAAGGTGTCTGCAGTAGTATGATCTATGTTGGGGTCCTCATTGACCTGCCAGCATCTGTGGTTTTTGCAGTAAAACTTGGCTGGAAGGCAGCAGCCTTCCCCTTAACATTCTCTTTAATCATGCAGAGCAAGGACTGGGTAAGACCTGGGGGGGGTTGGTGGGAGGAAGGCGTGCTGCGGGCTTGTGCTTGCTGTATGAATCAAAGTAGGCAACCCCAGGATGCCAGCCATACTGTACCCACACACTGTACACAATACACACACTTACAGTGAGCATGCTGGTAATGAGTTTCCTCGCATTTTGGTTATAAAAAAGAGATATTTCAGTATTCATTTCATTTAGAATGAGGTATTGCTAGCATTTTGCTTTGATTTTATGTTTATAAATGAAACGTTAGTATTTGTAGTTAAATTTAACAGTTTTTGTGTTTTTGTGGTTTGTCTCTTTTCCTGTGTATCTCAATAAGGTGGCAGGCGTCGTGGGTCGAGCGGACCTTTTATGTGCTCTGTTCTTTCAGCTCTCGTTTCTCACATACTGCAAAGCTTTTAACAAAGGTAAGATATGTACTACAAGTGTTTTTCCTCAGTTGTCCAGTAAAACTGGACTCATTGCATTTGGCTTTCAGATAGATCAATATACACATAAACATAAACATTATTGAGTTGCAAACTTTTAAATACGTCTTATGCCATACGTATTATCAATTCATACTCCTTTTACAACCTTGAAATATATAATGCCTGTTTTTATTATCTTATTGAAAAGGCCAAGTATAAAAAAGCGAAATATTAAAATTTTTTTTCTTCTTCAAAAAATAAAATTAATTTTTTAATCATTTTGTCTAATGGTAAGTTTTTTTTTTTTTTTCTAATTTGAGCTAATATTAAACATAAAAAAAGTTTTTTGGACTTGCTGAAAACCTGAGAATTAACTGGATATAATAGATATATTTTTTCTACCTATCATATATCTGTATGAACAGTTTTACTAGACAGTATAATGTTAAAATAAGATCTTTTGGCCAAATGATAGTAATGTTAAACTCTTAGGAAGTCATTGCTCATCGTTTCCTGTTAGTGTTGCTGAACCTTACAATAAAACACCATACTTATGATCTTTGGGAACGTCATGGTGTCATGCTATAGATAAAAATACAGATCAGGAATAAAAGGAAAAGTCTAACAAGAGGTTTTAGATATGCATCTGGAGATAAAACAACACAGGGACTTTTCAGTGAGACAGATCCTATAGTTGCAGCCAAGAGAACTCTGTAGGTTTCATGGGAGGACAACAATAAATTTGGAACTTTTTGGAAAAGAAAAGAGAGTTCCACGCCCACCTGAACAATGCATGTAACTAATTTCTATTTACAGAGGATATACTTTAGCTGTTGTTTCCTAAAAAAAAAAGATTTACTCTGATATATTTTCTGTGAGGCTGCAGTATTATTGAGCATCTCAGTTCCCTTTAATGATTCTTTGTTTCTCAGGTATACAGAGTAAAAACTGTGTTAATAGTCTCAACACACGGTTGACCTTCTTCCCATCAGGTTTGGGTTCTTGCAGAAATTTGCTACCAACCCTTTTTGTGATATTTATGGAGAAAAACTCAAAAATAATAATATCATTTTTTTTTTCTACAAATAATGTTTCGTTGGGGTCCTTCCACCCATGATGTCCCGTGTACTCTGAAGCTGTTCACAGCTGAGGGTAAAGTGGCTGAAGTGAGTCAATCTGATATGTTTGAGACAATGGTCCTTAAACAGAAAACGATGGTCTGTTCCCTCAGGGTTCTGTTCCCCAGTCTCTGTGTTAAGTGGAGGACTCAAAGTGTCTTAATGTCTCATTTAAACGTGAATATGGGATGAACCAGGAGATGAATAGGCAGATTAAGGTTGCATTGGCAGTAATGAGAACCCTGCAGCAGTATGGTATGGTGAGGAATGAGCTAAGCTAAATAACAGTTTTTCATTTAGCCATCCATCTATGTTCAGATCCATTTATTTGACTAAGAGATAAATCATAACCAAAATGAGAAAAAAGAGACCCTGAACACAAGCAGCCAGAGGGAGCTTTGTCCTTAGGTTGCCTGGAAATCACCATAGAATAGAAGTCAGTTGAGGTGTTTTGGGCATCTGGTCAGGGTTCCTCCCTCTGGAGGTTTTAGCCTGCATGTTCTTCCTTGAGGAAGCTCTGGGGAAAGACTCGGAACTCTATAAAGGAATGACATGTTGCTCTGGCCTAGGAACACTGCAGAACCCCCAGAATTAGTTTTGCTGAACAGAGGTGATGCCATGCCAGCTCCTTTATGGTTCAGATGCCAAACAAAGCACTGAAACAGACATTGTTTACATTTTCTCAAATTGTAGAAAGATTTTGAATTTTAAAATGATTTTTTAAAAGATTCTGTCTCGAGTAAGATGGTCAAAAAAGTTTAAACTTTGAAAATAACTAATCCTTTAGTCCAGATGGCACAAAATCTTTTTATAAATGGCTAGTTTGTGGAAGTTTCAATGTGTTTAAAACCTGAGTACTGGGTTAAAGCATTTTCCAAGTAGAATGATTTGTAATAAAATGTCCATAAATGTGTAAATCTGGCAATCAAGACATGTGAAGTATAGACACGTTAAGAGCTTCTAAATTGGGAAGGATACCTGGATTTATCTGTGTCTTTTTTATATTACAGGATGTGACAGAGATGAGACATTTTCAGTCTATTGGGTTGTGGTCAGCCTGATGCTTTGTGCTGCAGCAATGCTTTGTAAAGAACAAGGCATCACTGTCCTGGTATGGAGTCTTTTATTATTATTCATTTACTTGGTTGAATTTATTCTTCTAACCAATGTGGGAAAGATACCATTGTGATTGTGTCACACATTTGGTTGATCTTCCTGCATGGACCATTTTAATTAATGTATGTAATGAGTAAAAAGGTTGTAGATAATCTATATGGATGTATCTCACCTCAGGGCGTGAACGCAGCCTTTGATGTTCTCCTGATCTGTAATGTTAACGTGTATGAACTTGGCCACAGGCTGCTCTTCAGGAAGAATCCTCCTGATGTGAGTTAAAATGTATTCTTCACATCTTCTGTCATGAATTATGTCTTTCCTATATAATTAATGCCACATCTCATATAATGCACTCTATAAAGCTGAAAGAGTATGAGTTAATCACGGATGAATCATTGCTTGTGGAAGAATATGATTTTTTGTGACAATTAGCAATGTTCTCACAGATAAGGGAGGTTCTCCGGATGGGTTTGCTGAAACGATTGGGCCTAATGAGTCTTGGAGGACTATCTATGTTTTATGCACGCTGGAGGATCATGGGAACAGGACCGCCGGCGTTCACAGAAGTAGACAACCCTGCTTCTTTTGAAGAAAATATATTTATTAGAGTAAGTACGTATTTTTTTTTACAGAGTGCAAGAATAAATCAAACTTGTCAGGCCTACATTTATTAAGGAAATACCTGGCAGGCAGTTAGATAGTACTTTTTCCTTTTTTTTGTAATGACCTGCTTCGAAATTATGTAACAGTTAATGGCATTTTTTTGTGATATTCTAATAATTTTATTTATCATCTTTCACTATACATTTGGCAATGTGCTATTAAATTTGCTCTTATTGTAAATAAATATGCAGCTACAGATGGGATTCATATATTTAATTTAATTAATGTCTTGTATTGGATTTCGTGAACAGAATTATGTGATTTTTGAATTTCCAAATGGCTTCTTTACCATAACACTGCCTAGGGATTCAGGTGATTTACCAGTGCAGGTCATCAGCGTTGGTACCAAATAATTTAGATATAAAGGTAAATCATAGCTTTAAAAATCACACAGGACTCTGTAGTGTACTTATTTGTAGTTATCCGCATTCTGAAGATGTATGTTATTTTGGTCTGTTAGATAGACTCCAATGTTAAATCCCACATCAGGAATATTTCTTTCGTGCCTGAGAAGTTGGAGCTCCTGGATGTCGGGGCTATTTTCTGTTTTGTTTAAACTGTGCAGCATTTTTCTAGAATCTTGGGAAGTAAAATACATTTTACATTTTAGAATTGTTTTCATCAGGAGAAAAATTGAGACATTTTTAGGCCTTTTGTTTAACCGTGAGTTTAAATAAGGGTAAAAACATTTGAAAAAGTTTGCACTATTAGTGTTAAGACCAGGAGAGTTCTTTTAGGCTTGATTACAAAGAGGTTAGTTCATAACAAGCTTCAAAGTTTATCTCTTGGTGGATCCAATGGATTTCATAAAACTGTAAAACCTTTCATACTTTTATTGTTTGGTCGGTCTAAGCTGCTGTAATCTTCATTGAAATATTGGATTGATAGAGTTGCAGTTTTATAACATGAATAGAAACCATTTGAATCTAAAAACAGTAAATATTAAGGATTGACAGCTCCGCCTGTTTGTTTATTTATAGTTTTTTTTAATAGTATTTTGCTAAGGCTGCCAGCTAATGTTGGGGCAGCAGAAGAGCAGTCTGGGGTTAAGGGTCTTGTTTAAGGAGCCTTAGTGGCAACTGTGGGTTTCAAACTCAGAATCCCCGGATTCCTAGATCTATGCACTAACCACTAGGCCACTAACTTCCCGACTTAGGGGAATGTTGGCCTAGTCGATTACCAGAGATGGGAAGTAATAAAGTACAAATACTTCGTTACTGTACTCAAGTAGAATTTTCTGATATTTTTACTTTACTTTACTACTTATTTTTATGGTGACTTTTTACTTCTACTCCTTACATTTTTACACAGATATCTGAACTTTCTAATCCTTACATTTT